>NW_027045353.1:0-202000 GCF_963576615.1 Watersipora subatra | reverse complement strand
CTAAGTCTATAGCGAATTCTAAGTCTATAGCGAATTCTAAGTCTATAGCGAGTTCTAAGTCTATAGCAAATTCTAAGTCTATAGCGAATTCTAAGTCTATAGCGAATTCTAAGTCTATAGCGAATTCTAAGTCTATAGCGAATTCTAAGTCTATAGCGAATTCTAAGTCTATAGCGAATTCTAAGTCTATAGCGAATTCTAAGTCTATAGCGAATTCTAAGTCTATAGCGAATTCTAAGTCTATAGCGAATTCTAAGTCCATAGCGAGTCTAAGTCTAAGTCTAAGTCTAAGTCTAAGTCTAAGTCTAAGTCTAAGTCTAAGTCTAAGTCTAAGTCTAAGTCTAAGTCTAAGTCTAAGTCTAAGTCTAAGTCTAAGTCTAAGTCTAAGTCTAAGTCTAAGTCTAAGTCTAAGTCTAAGTCTAAGTCTAAGTCTAAGTCTAAGTCTAAGTCTAAGTCTAAGTCTAAGTCTAAGTCTAAGTCTAAGTCTAAGTCTAAGTCTAAGTCTAAGTCTAAGTCTAAGTCTAAGTCTAAGTCTAAGTCTAAGTCTAAGTCTAAGTCTAAGTCTAAGTCTAAGTCTAAGTCTAAGTCTAAGTCTAAGTCTAAGTCTAAGTCTAAGTCTAAGTCTAAGTCTAAGTCTAAGTCTAAGTCTAAGTCTAAGTCTAAGTCTAAGTCTAAGTCTAAGTCTAAGTCTAAGTCTAAGTCTAAGTCTAAGTCTAAGTCTAAGTCTAAGTCTAAGTCTAAGTCTAAGTCTAAGTCTAAGTCTAAGTCTAAGTCTAAGTCTAAGTCTAAGTCTAAGTCTAAGTCTAAGTCTAAGTCTAAGTCTAAGTCTAAGTCTAAGTCTAAGTCTAAGTCTAAGTCTAAGTCTAAGTCTAAGTCTAAGTCTAAGTCTAAGTCTAAGTCTAAGTCTAAGTCTAAGTCTAAGTCTAAGTCTAAGTCTAAGTCTAAGTCTAAGTCTAAGTCTAAGTCTAAGTCTAAGTCTAAGTCTAAGTCTAAGTCTAAGTCTAAGTCTAAGTCTAAGTCTAAGTCTAAGTCTAAGTCTAAGTCTAAGTCTAAGTCTAAGTCTAAGTCTAAGTCTAAGTCTAAGTCTAAGTCTAAGTCTAAGTCTAAGTCTAAGTCTAAGTCTAAGTCTAAGTCTAAGTCTAAGTCTAAGTCTAAGTCTAAGTCTAAGTCTAAGTCTAAGTCTAAGTCTAAGTCTAAGTCTAAGTCTAAGTCTAAGTCTAAGTCTAAGTCTAAGTCTAAGTCTAAGTCTAAGTCTAAGTCTAAGTCTAAGTCTAAGTCTAAGTCTAAGTCTAAGTCTAAGTCTAAGTCTAAGTCTAAGTCTAAGTCTAAGTCTAAGTCTAAGTCTAAGTCTAAGTCTAAGTCTAAGTCTAAGTCTAAGTCTAAGTCTAAGTCTAAGTCTAAGTCTAAGTCTAAGTCTAAGTCTAAGTCTAAGTCTAAGTCTAAGTCTAAGTCTAAGTCTAAGTCTAAGTCTAAGTCTAAGTCTAAGTCTAAGTCTAAGTCTAAGTCTAAGTCTAAGTCTAAGTCTAAGTCTAAGTCTAAGTCTAAGTCTAAGTCTAAGTCTAAGTCTAAGTCTAAGTCTAAGTCTAAGTCTAAGTCTAAGTCTAAGTCTAAGTCTAAGTCTAAGTCTAAGTCTAAGTCTAAGTCTAAGTCTAAGTCTAAGTCTAAGTCTAAGTCTAAGTCTAAGTCTAAGTCTAAGTCTAAGTCTAAGTCTAAGTCTAAGTCTAAGTCTAAGTCTAAGTCTAAGTCTAAGTCTAAGTCTAAGTCTAAGTCTAAGTCTAAGTCTAAGTCTAAGTCTAAGTCTAAGTCTAAGTCTAAGTCTAAGTCTAAGTCTAAGTCTAAGTCTAAGTCTAAGTCTAAGTCTAAGTCTAAGTCTAAGTCTAAGTCTAAGTCTAAGTCTAAGTCTAAGTCTAAGTCTAAGTCTAAGTCTAAGTCTAAGTCTAAGTCTAAGTCTAAGTCTAAGTCTAAGTCTAAGTCTAAGTCTAAGTCTAAGTCTAAGTCTAAGTCTAAGTCTAAGTCTAAGTCTAAGTCTAAGTCTAAGTCTAAGTCTAAGTCTAAGTCTAAGTCTAAGTCTAAGTCTAAGTCTAAGTCTAAGTCTAAGTCTAAGTCTAAGTCTAAGTCTAAGTCTAAGTCTAAGTCTAAGTCTAAGTCTAAGTCTAAGTCTAAGTCTAAGTCTAAGTCTAAGTCTAAGTCTAAGTCTAAGTCTAAGTCTAAGTCTAAGTCTAAGTCTAAGTCTAAGTCTAAGTCTAAGTCTAAGTCTAAGTCTAAGTCTAAGTCTAAGTCTAAGTCTAAGTCTAAGTCTAAGTCTAAGTCTAAGTCTAAGTCTAAGTCTAAGTCTAAGTCTAAGTCTAAGTCTAAGTCTAAGTCTAAGTCTAAGTCTAAGTCTAAGTCTAAGTCTAAGTCTAAGTCTAAGTCTAAGTCTAAGTCTAAGTCTAAGTCTAAGTCTAAGTCTAAGTCTAAGTCTAAGTCTAAGTCTAAGTCTAAGTCTAAGTCTAAGTCTAAGTCTAAGTCTAAGTCTAAGTCTAAGTCTAAGTCTAAGTCTAAGTCTAAGTCTAAGTCTAAGTCTAAGTCTAAGTCTAAGTCTAAGTCTAAGTCTAAGTCTAAGTCTAAGTCTAAGTCTAAGTCTAAGTCTAAGTCTAAGTCTAAGTCTAAGTCTAAGTCTAAGTCTAAGTCTAAGTCTAAGTCTAAGTCTAAGTCTAAGTCTAAGTCTAAGTCTAAGTCTAAGTCTAAGTCTAAGTCTAAGTCTAAGTCTAAGTCTAAGTCTAAGTCTAAGTCTAAGTCTAAGTCTAAGTCTAAGTCTAAGTCTAAGTCTAAGTCTAAGTCTAAGTCTAAGTCTAAGTCTAAGTCTAAGTCTAAGTCTAAGTCTAAGTCTAAGTCTAAGTCTAAGTCTAAGTCTAAGTCTAAGTCTAAGTCTAAGTCTAAGTCTAAGTCTAAGTCTAAGTCTAAGTCTAAGTCTAAGTCTAAGTCTAAGTCTAAGTCTAAGTCTAAGTCTAAGTCTAAGTCTAAGTCTAAGTCTAAGTCTAAGTCTAAGTCTAAGTCTAAGTCTAAGTCTAAGTCTAAGTCTAAGTCTAAGTCTAAGTCTAAGTCTAAGTCTAAGTCTAAGTCTAAGTCTAAGTCTAAGTCTAAGTCTAAGTCTAAGTCTAAGTCTAAGTCTAAGTCTAAGTCTAAGTCTAAGTCTAAGTCTAAGTCTAAGTCTAAGTCTAAGTCTAAGTCTAAGTCTAAGTCTAAGTCTAAGTCTAAGTCTAAGTCTAAGTCTAAGTCTAAGTCTAAGTCTAAGTCTAAGTCTAAGTCTAAGTCTAAGTCTAAGTCTAAGTCTAAGTCTAAGTCTAAGTCTAAGTCTAAGTCTAAGTCTAAGTCTAAGTCTAAGTCTAAGTCTAAGTCTAAGTCTAAGTCTAAGTCTAAGTCTAAGTCTAAGTCTAAGTCTAAGTCTAAGTCTAAGTCTAAGTCTAAGTCTAAGTCTAAGTCTAAGTCTAAGTCTAAGTCTAAGTCTAAGTCTAAGTCTAAGTCTAAGTCTAAGTCTAAGTCTAAGTCTAAGTCTAAGTCTAAGTCTAAGTCTAAGTCTAAGTCTAAGTCTAAGTCTAAGTCTAAGTCTAAGTCTAAGTCTAAGTCTAAGTCTAAGTCTAAGTCTAAGTCTAAGTCTAAGTCTAAGTCTAAGTCTAAGTCTAAGTCTAAGTCTAAGTCTAAGTCTAAGTCTAAGTCTAAGTCTAAGTCTAAGTCTAAGTCTAAGTCTAAGTCTAAGTCTAAGTCTAAGTCTAAGTCTAAGTCTAAGTCTAAGTCTAAGTCTAAGTCTAAGTCTAAGTCTAAGTCTAAGTCTAAGTCTAAGTCTAAGTCTAAGTCTAAGTCTAAGTCTAAGTCTAAGTCTAAGTCTAAGTCTAAGTCTAAGTCTAAGTCTAAGTCTAAGTCTAAGTCTAAGTCTAAGTCTAAGTCTAAGTCTAAGTCTAAGTCTAAGTCTAAGTCTAAGTCTAAGTCTAAGTCTAAGTCTAAGTCTAAGTCTAAGTCTAAGTCTAAGTCTAAGTCTAAGTCTAAGTCTAAGTCTAAGTCTAAGTCTAAGTCTAAGTCTAAGTCTAAGTCTAAGTCTAAGTCTAAGTCTAAGTCTAAGTCTAAGTCTAAGTCTAAGTCTAAGTCTAAGTCTAAGTCTAAGTCTAAGTCTAAGTCTAAGTCTAAGTCTAAGTCTAAGTCTAAGTCTAAGTCTAAGTCTAAGTCTAAGTCTAAGTCTAAGTCTAAGTCTAAGTCTAAGTCTAAGTCTAAGTCTAAGTCTAAGTCTAAGTCTAAGTCTAAGTCTAAGTCTAAGTCTAAGTCTAAGTCTAAGTCTAAGTCTAAGTCTAAGTCTAAGTCTAAGTCTAAGTCTAAGTCTAAGTCTAAGTCTAAGTCTAAGTCTAAGTCTAAGTCTAAGTCTAAGTCTAAGTCTAAGTCTAAGTCTAAGTCTAAGTCTAAGTCTAAGTCTAAGTCTAAGTCTAAGTCTAAGTCTAAGTCTAAGTCTAAGTCTAAGTCTAAGTCTAAGTCTAAGTCTAAGTCTAAGTCTAAGTCTAAGTCTAAGTCTAAGTCTAAGTCTAAGTCTAAGTCTAAGTCTAAGTCTAAGTCTAAGTCTAAGTCTAAGTCTAAGTCTAAGTCTAAGTCTAAGTCTAAGTCTAAGTCTAAGTCTAAGTCTAAGTCTAAGTCTAAGTCTAAGTCTAAGTCTAAGTCTAAGTCTAAGTCTAAGTCTAAGTCTAAGTCTAAGTCTAAGTCTAAGTCTAAGTCTAAGTCTAAGTCTAAGTCTAAGTCTAAGTCTAAGTCTAAGTCTAAGTCTAAGTCTAAGTCTAAGTCTAAGTCTAAGTCTAAGTCTAAGTCTAAGTCTAAGTCTAAGTCTAAGTCTAAGTCTAAGTCTAAGTCTAAGTCTAAGTCTAAGTCTAAGTCTAAGTCTAAGTCTAAGTCTAAGTCTAAGTCTAAGTCTAAGTCTAAGTCTAAGTCTAAGTCTAAGTCTAAGTCTAAGTCTAAGTCTAAGTCTAAGTCTAAGTCTAAGTCTAAGTCTAAGTCTAAGTCTAAGTCTAAGTCTAAGTCTAAGTCTAAGTCTAAGTCTAAGTCTAAGTCTAAGTCTAAGTCTAAGTCTAAGTCTAAGTCTAAGTCTAAGTCTAAGTCTAAGTCTAAGTCTAAGTCTAAGTCTAAGTCTAAGTCTAAGTCTAAGTCTAAGTCTAAGTCTAAGTCTAAGTCTAAGTCTAAGTCTAAGTCTAAGTCTAAGTCTAAGTCTAAGTCTAAGTCTAAGTCTAAGTCTAAGTCTAAGTCTAAGTCTAAGTCTAAGTCTAAGTCTAAGTCTAAGTCTAAGTCTAAGTCTAAGTCTAAGTCTAAGTCTAAGTCTAAGTCTAAGTCTAAGTCTAAGTCTAAGTCTAAGTCTAAGTCTAAGTCTAAGTCTAAGTCTAAGTCTAAGTCTAAGTCTAAGTCTAAGTCTAAGTCTAAGTCTAAGTCTAAGTCTAAGTCTAAGTCTAAGTCTAAGTCTAAGTCTAAGTCTAAGTCTAAGTCTAAGTCTAAGTCTAAGTCTAAGTCTAAGTCTAAGTCTAAGTCTAAGTCTAAGTCTAAGTCTAAGTCTAAGTCTAAGTCTAAGTCTAAGTCTAAGTCTAAGTCTAAGTCTAAGTCTAAGTCTAAGTCTAAGTCTAAGTCTAAGTCTAAGTCTAAGTCTAAGTCTAAGTCTAAGTCTAAGTCTAAGTCTAAGTCTAAGTCTAAGTCTAAGTCTAAGTCTAAGTCTAAGTCTAAGTCTAAGTCTAAGTCTAAGTCTAAGTCTAAGTCTAAGTCTAAGTCTAAGTCTAAGTCTAAGTCTAAGTCTAAGTCTAAGTCTAAGTCTAAGTCTAAGTCTAAGTCTAAGTCTAAGTCTAAGTCTAAGTCTAAGTCTAAGTCTAAGTCTAAGTCTAAGTCTAAGTCTAAGTCTAAGTCTAAGTCTAAGTCTAAGTCTAAGTCTAAGTCTAAGTCTAAGTCTAAGTCTAAGTCTAAGTCTAAGTCTAAGTCTAAGTCTAAGTCTAAGTCTAAGTCTAAGTCTAAGTCTAAGTCTAAGTCTAAGTCTAAGTCTAAGTCTAAGTCTAAGTCTAAGTCTAAGTCTAAGTCTAAGTCTAAGTCTAAGTCTAAGTCTAAGTCTAAGTCTAAGTCTAAGTCTAAGTCTAAGTCTAAGTCTAAGTCTAAGTCTAAGTCTAAGTCTAAGTCTAAGTCTAAGTCTAAGTCTAAGTCTAAGTCTAAGTCTAAGTCTAAGTCTAAGTCTAAGTCTAAGTCTAAGTCTAAGTCTAAGTCTAAGTCTAAGTCTAAGTCTAAGTCTAAGTCTAAGTCTAAGTCTAAGTCTAAGTCTAAGTCTAAGTCTAAGTCTAAGTCTAAGTCTAAGTCTAAGTCTAAGTCTAAGTCTAAGTCTAAGTCTAAGTCTAAGTCTAAGTCTAAGTCTAAGTCTAAGTCTAAGTCTAAGTCTAAGTCTAAGTCTAAGTCTAAGTCTAAGTCTAAGTCTAAGTCTAAGTCTAAGTCTAAGTCTAAGTCTAAGTCTAAGTCTAAGTCTAAGTCTAAGTCTAAGTCTAAGTCTAAGTCTAAGTCTAAGTCTAAGTCTAAGTCTAAGTCTAAGTCTAAGTCTAAGTCTAAGTCTAAGTCTAAGTCTAAGTCTAAGTCTAAGTCTAAGTCTAAGTCTAAGTCTAAGTCTAAGTCTAAGTCTAAGTCTAAGTCTAAGACTAAGTCTAAGACTAAGACTAAGACTAAGACTAAGACTTAGACTTAGACTTAGACTTAGACTTAGACTTAGACTTAGACTTAGACTTAGACTTAGACTTAGACTTAGACTTAGACTTAGACTTAGACTTAGACTTAGACTTAGACTTAGACTTAGACTTAGACTTAGACTTAGACTTAGACTTAGACTTAGACTTAGACTTAGACTTAGACTTAGACTTAGACTTAGACTTAGACTTAGACTTAGACTTAGACTTAGACTTAGACTTAGACTTAGACTTAGACTTAGACTTAGACTTAGACTTAGACTTAGACTTAGACTTAGACTTAGACTTAGACTTAGACTTAGACTTAGACTTAGACTTAGACTTAGACTTAGACTTAGACTTAGACTTAGACTTAGACTTAGACTTAGACTTAGACTTAGACTTAGACTTAGACTTAGACTTAGACTTAGACTTAGACTTAGACTTAGACTTAGACTTAGACTTAGACTTAGACTTAGACTTAGACTTAGACTTAGACTTAGACTTAGACTTAGACTTAGACTTAGACTTAGACTTAGACTTAGACTTAGACTTAGACTTAGACTTAGACTTAGACTTAGACTTAGACTTAGACTTAGACTTAGACTTAGACTTAGACTTAGACTTAGACTTAGACTTAGACTTAGACTTAGACTTAGACTTAGACTTAGACTTAGACTTAGACTTAGACTTAGACTTAGACTTAGACTTAGACTTAGACTTAGACTTAGACTTAGACTTAGACTTAGACTTAGACTTAGACTTAGACTTAGACTTAGACTTAGACTTAGACTTAGACTTAGACTTAGACTTAGACTTAGACTTAGACTTAGACTTAGACTTAGACTTAGACTTAGACTTAGACTTAGACTTAGACTTAGACTTAGACTTAGACTTAGACGACTTAGACTTAGACTTAGACTTAGACGTAGACTTAGACTTAGACTTAGACTTAGACTTAGACTTAGACTTAGACTTAGACTTAGACTTAGACTTAGACTTAGACTTAGACTTAGACTTAGACTTAGACTTAGACTTAGACTTAGACTTAGACTTAGACTTAGACTTAGACTTAGACTTAGACTTAGACTTAGACTTAGACTTAGACTTAGACTTAGACTTAGACTTAGACTTAGACTTAGACTTAGACTTAGACTTAGACTTAGACTTAGACTTAGACTTAGACTTAGACTTAGACTTAGACTTAGACTTAGACTTAGACTTAGACTTAGACTTAGACTTAGACTTAGACTTAGACTTAGACTTAGACTTAGACTTAGACTTAGACTTAGACTTAGACTTAGACTTAGACTTAGACTTAGACTTAGACTTAGACTTAGACTTAGACTTAGACTTAGACTTAGACTTAGACTTAGACTTAGACTTAGACTTAGACTTAGACTTAGACTTAGACTTAGACTTAGACTTAGACTTAGACTTAGACTTAGACTTAGACTTAGACTTAGACTTAGACTTAGACTTAGACTTAGACTTAGACTTAGACTTAGACTTAGACTTAGACTTAGACTTAGACTTAGACTTAGACTTAGACTTAGACTTAGACTTAGACTTAGACTTAGACTTAGACTTAGACTTAGACTTAGACTTAGACTTAGACTTAGACTTAGACTTAGACTTAGACTTAGACTTAGACTTAGACTTAGACTTAGACTTAGACTTAGACTTAGACTTAGACTTAGACTTAGACTTAGACTTAGACTTAGACTTAGACTTAGACTTAGACTTAGACTTAGACTTAGACTTAGACTTAGACTTAGACTTAGACTTAGACTTAGACTTAGACTTAGACTTAGACTTAGACTTAGACTTAGACTTAGACTTAGACTTAGACTTAGACTTAGACTTAGACTTAGACTTAGACTTAGACTTAGACTTAGACTTAGACTTAGACTTAGACTTAGACTTAGACTTAGACTTAGACTTAGACTTAGACTTAGACTTAGACTTAGACTTAGACTTAGACTTAGACTTAGACTTAGACTTAGACTTAGACTTAGACTTAGACTTAGACTTAGACTTAGACTTAGACTTAGACTTAGACTTAGACTTAGACTTAGACTTAGACTTAGACTTAGACTTAGACTTAGACTTAGACTTAGACTTAGACTTAGACTTAGACTTAGACTTAGACTTAGACTTAGACTTAGACTTAGACTTAGACTTAGACTTAGACTTAGACTTAGACTTAGACTTAGACTTAGACTTAGACTTAGACTTAGACTTAGACTTAGACTTAGACTTAGACTTAGACTTAGACTTAGACTTAGACTTAGACTTAGACTTAGACTTAGACTTAGACTTAGACTTAGACTTAGACTTAGACTTAGACTTAGACTTAGACTTAGACTTAGACTTAGACTTAGACTTAGACTTAGACTTAGACTTAGACTTAGACTTAGACTTAGACTTAGACTTAGACTTAGACTTAGACTTAGACTTAGACTTAGACTTAGACTTAGACTTAGACTTAGACTTAGACTTAGACTTAGACTTAGACTTAGACTTAGACTTAGACTTAGACTTAGACTTAGACTTAGACTTAGACTTAGACTTAGACTTAGACTTAGACTTAGACTTAGACTTAGACTTAGACTTAGACTTAGACTTAGACTTAGACTTAGACTTAGACTTAGACTTAGACTTAGACTTAGACTTAGACTTAGACTTAGACTTAGACTTAGACTTAGACTTAGACTTAGACTTAGACTTAGACTTAGACTTAGACTTAGACTTAGACTTAGACTTAGACTTAGACTTAGACTTAGACTTAGAGACTTAGACTTAGACTTAGACTTAGACTTAGACTTAGACTTAGACTTAGACTTAGACTTAGACTTAGACTTAGACTTAGACTTAGACTTAGACTTAGACTTAGACTTAGACTTAGACTTAGACTTAGACTTAGACTTAGACTTAGACTTAGACTTAGACTTAGACTTAGACTTAGACTTAGACTTAGACTTAGACTTAGACTTAGACTTAGACTTAGACTTAGACTTAGACTTAGACTTAGACTTAGACTTAGACTTAGACTTAGACTTAGACTTAGACTTAGACTTAGACTTAGACTTAGACTTAGACTTAGACTTAGACTTAGACTTAGACTTAGACTTAGACTTAGACTTAGACTTAGACTTAGACTTAGACTTAGACTTAGACTTAGACTTAGACTTAGACTTAGACTTAGACTTAGACTTAGACTTAGACTTAGACTTAGACTTAGACTTAGACTTAGACTTAGACTTAGACTTAGACTTAGACTTAGACTTAGACTTAGACTTAGACTTAGACTTAGACTTAGACTTAGACTTAGACTTAGACTTAGACTTAGACTTAGACTTAGACTTAGACTTAGACTTAGACTTAGACTTAGACTTAGACTTAGACTTAGACTTAGACTTAGACTTAGACTTAGACTTAGACTTAGACTTAGACTTAGACTTAGACTTAGACTTAGACTTAGACTTAGACTTAGACTTAGACTTAGACTTAGACTTAGACTTAGACTTAGACTTAGACTTAGACTTAGACTTAGACTTAGACTTAGACTTAGACTTAGACTTAGACTTAGACTTAGACTTAGACTTAGACTTAGACTTAGACTTAGACTTAGACTTAGACTTAGACTTAGACTTAGACTTAGACTTAGACTTAGACTTAGACTTAGACTTAGACTTAGACTTAGACTTAGACTTAGACTTAGACTTAGACTTAGACTTAGACTTAGACTTAGACTTAGACTTAGACTTAGACTTAGACTTAGACTTAGACTTAGACTTAGACTTAGACTTAGACTTAGACTTAGACTTAGACTTAGACTTAGACTTAGACTTAGACTTAGACTTAGACTTAGACTTAGACTTAGACTTAGACTTAGACTTAGACTTAGACTTAGACTTAGACTTAGACTTAGACTTAGACTTAGACTTAGACTTAGACTTAGACTTAGACTTAGACTTAGACTTAGACTTAGACTTAGACTTAGACTTAGACTTAGACTTAGACTTAGACTTAGACTTAGACTTAGACTTAGACTTAGACTTAGACTTAGACTTAGACTTAGACTTAGACTTAGACTTAGACTTAGACTTAGACTTAGACTTAGACTTAGACTTAGACTTAGACTTAGACTTAGACTTAGACTTAGACTTAGACTTAGACTTAGACTTAGACTTAGACTTAGACTTAGACTTAGACTTAGACTTAGACTTAGACTTAGACTTAGACTTAGACTTAGACTTAGACTTAGACTTAGACTTAGACTTAGACTTAGACTTAGACTTAGACTTAGACTTAGACTTAGACTTAGACTTAGACTTAGACTTAGACTTAGACTTAGACTTAGACTTAGACTTAGACTTAGACTTAGACTTAGACTTAGACTTAGACTTAGACTTAGACTTAGACTTAGACTTAGACTTAGACTTAGACTTAGACTTAGACTTAGACTTAGACTTAGACTTAGACTTAGACTTAGACTTAGACTTAGACTTAGACTTAGACTTAGACTTAGACTTAGACTTAGACTTAGACTTAGACTTAGACTTAGACTTAGACTTAGACTTAGACTTAGACTTAGACTTAGACTTAGACTTAGACTTAGACTTAGACTTAGACTTAGACTTAGACTTAGACTTAGACTTAGACTTAGACTTAGACTTAGACTTAGACTTAGACTTAGACTTAGACTTAGACTTAGACTTAGACTTAGACTTAGACTTAGACTTAGACTTAGACTTAGACTTAGACTTAGACTTAGACTTAGACTTAGACTTAGACTTAGACTTAGACTTAGACTTAGACTTAGACTTAGACTTAGACTTAGACTTAGACTTAGACTTAGACTTAGACTTAGACTTAGACTTAGACTTAGACTTAGACTTAGACTTAGACTTAGACTTAGACTTAGACTTAGACTTAGACTTAGACTTAGACTTAGACTTAGACTTAGACTTAGACTTAGACTTAGACTTAGACTTAGACTTAGACTTAGACTTAGACTTAGACTTAGACTTAGACTTAGACTTAGACTTAGACTTAGACTTAGACTTAGACTTAGACTTAGACTTAGACTTAGACTTAGACTTAGACTTAGACTTAGACTTAGACTTAGACTTAGACTTAGACTTAGACTTAGACTTAGACTTAGACTTAGACTTAGACTTAGACTTAGACTTAGACTTAGACTTAGACTTAGACTTAGACTTAGACTTAGACTTAGACTTAGACTTAGACTTAGACTTAGACTTAGACTTAGACTTAGACTTAGACTTAGACTTAGACTTAGACTTAGACTTAGACTTAGACTTAGACTTAGACTTAGACTTAGACTTAGACTTAGACTTAGACTTAGACTTAGACTTAGACTTAGACTTAGACTTAGACTTAGACTTAGACTTAGACTTAGACTTAGACTTAGACTTAGACTTAGACTTAGACTTAGACTTAGACTTAGACTTAGACTTAGACTTAGACTTAGACTTAGACTTAGACTTAGACTTAGACTTAGACTTAGACTTAGACTTAGACTTAGACTTAGACTTAGACTTAGACTTAGACTTAGACTTAGACTTAGACTTAGACTTAGACTTAGACTTAGACTTAGACTTAGACTTAGACTTAGACTTAGACTTAGACTTAGACTTAGACTTAGACTTAGACTTAGACTTAGACTTAGACTTAGACTTAGACTTAGACTTAGACTTAGACTTAGACTTAGACTTAGACTTAGACTTAGACTTAGACTTAGACTTAGACTTAGACTTAGACTTAGACTTAGACTTAGACTTAGACTTAGACTTAGACTTAGACTTAGACTTAGACTTAGACTTAGACTTAGACTTAGACTTAGACTTAGACTTAGACTTAGACTTAGACTTAGACTTAGACTTAGACTTAGACTTAGACTTAGACTTAGACTTAGACTTAGACTTAGACTTAGACTTAGACTTAGACTTAGACTTAGACTTAGACTTAGACTTAGACTTAGACTTAGACTTAGACTTAGACTTAGACTTAGACTTAGACTTAGACTTAGACTTAGACTTAGACTTAGACTTAGACTTAGACTTAGACTTAGACTTAGACTTAGACTTAGACTTAGACTTAGACTTAGACTTAGACTTAGACTTAGACTTAGACTTAGACTTAGACTTAGACTTAGACTTAGACTTAGACTTAGACTTAGACTTAGACTTAGACTTAGACTTAGACTTAGACTTAGACTTAGACTTAGACTTAGACTTAGACTTAGACTTAGACTTAGACTTAGACTTAGACTTAGACTTAGACTTAGACTTAGACTTAGACTTAGACTTAGACTTAGACTTAGACTTAGACTTAGACTTAGACTTAGACTTAGTGGAGGAACAACAGGACCAAAAAGGTATGTAATGAAATAGAGTGTCGTATACCTAGAGTGCGCTCTATAGCGTTTCGTGACAGTGGAGGAAAAACAGGACCAAAAAGGTATGTGATAAAATAGAGTGACATATACCTAGAGTGCGCTCTATAGCGTTTCGGGACAGTGGAGGAAAAACAGGACCAAAAAGGTATCTAATAAAATAGAGTGTCATATACCTAGAGTACGCTCTATAGCGTTTCGGGACAGTGGAGGAAAAACAGGACCAAAAAGGTATTTAATAAAATAGAGTGTCATATACCTAGAGTACGCTCTATAGCGTTTCGGGACAGTGGAGGAAAAACAGGACCAAAAAGGTATGTGATAAAATAGAGTGACATATACCTAGAGTGCGCTCTATAGCGTTTCGGGACAGTGGAGGAAAAACAGGACCAAAAAGGTATCTAATAAAATAGAGTGTCATATACCTAGAGTACGCTCTATAGCGTTTCGGGACAGTGGAGGAAAAACAGGACCAAAAAGGTATTTAATAAAATAGAGTGTCATATACCTAGAGTACGCTCTATAGCGTTTCGGGACAGTGGAGGAAAAACAGGACCAAAAAGGTATCTAATAAAATAGAGTGTCATATACCTAGAGTACGCTCTATAGCGTTTCGGGACAGTGGGGGAAAAACAGGACCAAAAAGGTATCTAATAAAATAGAGTGTCATATACCTAGAGTACGCTCTATAGCGTTTCGGGACAGTGGGGGAAAAACAGGACCAAAAAGGTATCTAATAAAATAGAGTGTCATATACCTAGAATACGCTCTATAGCGTTTCGGGATAGTGGGGGAAAAACAGGACCAAAAAGGTATCTATTAAAATAGAGTGTCATATACCTACAGTACGCTCTATAGCGTTCCGGGACAGTGGGGGAAAAACAAGACCAAAAAGATATCTAGTAAAATAGAGTGTCATATACCTAGAGTACGCTCTATAGCGTTTCGGGACAGTGGGGGAAAAACAAGACCAAAAAGATATCTAGTAAAATAGAGTGTCATATACCTAGAGTACGCTTTATAGCGTTTCGGGACAGTGGGGGGAAAAACAAGACCAAAAAGATATCTAGTAAAATAGAGTGTCATATACCTAGAGTACGCTTTATAGCGTTTCGGGACAGTGGGGGAAAACAAGACCAAAAAGATATCTAGTAAAATAGAGTGTCATATACCTAGAGTACGCTTTATAGCGTTTCGGGACAGTGGGGGAAAAACAAGACCAAAAAGATATCTAGTAAAATAGAGTGTCATATACCTAGAGTACGCTTTATAGCGTTTCGGGACAGTGGGGGAAAAACAAGACCAAAAAGATATCTAGTAAAATAGAGTGTCATTGAAGAGGCTTGAGTAATACAAAAAAACCGCTCAACAAGGGCGGCTATCTGACTGTTATAAAAACCCATTGCAAAATTAAAAACTTAGAATTCGCTACAGACTTAGAGTTTGCTACAAACTTAGAATTCGCTGCAGACTTAGAATTCGCTATAGACTTAGAATTCGCTATAGACTTAGAATTGGCTATAGACTTAGAATTCGCTATAGACTTAGAATTCGCTATAGACTTAGAATTGGCTATAGACTTAGAATTGGCTATAGACTTAGAATTGGCTATAGACTTAGAATTGGCTATAGACTTAGAATTGGCTATAGACTTAGAATTCGCTATAGACTTAGAATTGGCTATAGACTTAGAATTGGCTATAGACTTAGAATTGGCTATAGACTTAGAATTGGCTATAGACTTAGAATTGGCTATAGACTTAGAATTGGCTATAGACTTAGAATTGGCTATAGACTTAGAATTCGCTATAGACTTAGAATTCGCTATAGACTTAGAATTTGCTATAGACTTAGAATTCGCTATAGACTTAGAATTCTCTATAGACTTAGAATTCGCTATAGACTTAGAATTCGCTATAGACTTAGAATTCGCTATAGACTTAGAATTCGCTATAGACTTAGAATTCGCTATAGACTTAGAATTCGCTATAGACTTAGAATTCGCTATAGACTTAGAATTCGTTATAGACTTAGAATTCGTTATAGACTTAGAATTCGCTATAGACTTAGAATTCGCTATAGACTTAAATTCGCTATAGACTTAAATTCGCTATAGACTTAGAATTCGCTATAGGCTTAGAATTCGCTATAGACTTAGAATTCGCTATAGACTTAGAATTCGCTAAAGACTTAGAATTCGCTAAAGACCTAGAATTCGCTAAATACCTAGAATTCGCTATGGACTTAAAATTCGCTATAGACTTAGAATTCGCTGCAGACTTAGAATTGGCTATAGACTTAGAATTGGCTATAAACTCAGAATTGGCTATAGACTTAGAATTCGCTATAGACTTAGAATTCGCTATAGACTTAGAATTCGCTATAGACTTAGAATTCGCTATAGACTTAGAATTCGCTATAGACTTAGAATTGGCTATAGACTTAGAGTTGGCTATAGACTTAGAGTTGGCTATAGACTTAGAATTGGCCTGTTCCAATTGTGATAACAAAAGGCATTTAGCAATACCAAAAAATTTGTAGGCCACCATAGACTGTCAGAACAAAAGTCAGCGATTGGTGACCTATAATCAACCCACTGGCCTAATGAAAAGCGAATATTCCTAAATCAACTATAACCCTACACATCAAAGCAATACAAACTCCAAATCAACTTCTGAAACCGTAAATGGTTGCCATTAACATGTAAGGAGCACCGTTGAAATACCAGTAACCTTAAAAATAAATGCGAAAATTAAAAAAAATTAACTTTAAAAACAATAACAAGCAACAACGTACGATCGACGTATAACAACGACGTATCGACGAGCAATATCGATCGAACAAACGACGAACGGTTGACAAACGAGCAAACGATCGGCGGCGGAACGAACTAGCGTGAGATAAAAATCACAGGAGTAGAAAAGTCAAAAAACACTGACACCAACAAAACAAGAGACAATTTACTTTATTACTAAATTATTACAAGCAACATGTTTTTGAAATTTTGCTGAGCACAGAACACTTTATAGCATTTATACAACGTACCTTTTTTCTCAAAAACAGCTTTGAGAATAAACAGGAGGAAGCTACTTCACCTTCAGAGATACAACTTCTTTACCACTTGCATGGATTCTTTATGAGTCTCCAACTACTTCTGTTATACCATATCAGCAGTTTCTCTCATAAAGCATACAACTGAGTTGAGTTGCCAAGAGATTAGGCAAAGTGAATACAAAAGCATGCGAACTAATCAGACGAGCTATGACAGTTATTAGCAACTCATGAAAAAATGTGCCAGATATCTACTTTTATAAAGCATTTTACATGTACATTATTGCCGCAATATGACATGCCGTTTCTCAAATTTATGCAGACAATATAGTTTTCCAAAACAACGAAGACAATTTAAATTGGCGACTTTTTCAAGTCTGACAAACAAGACATAGTGTTGCTTAACCAACCAAGTTTTAAAATGTTTTTGTCGCAGTCAAACTTTACAACTTAAAAATGTTTTAATTTTCAAATAATACTACCGGGCTGCCTTGATGTTTGGATAAAATAAACGAGATACATTGTAGCGTAAAAATCTGAGAAAAAAATTTATGAAAAAAGAAAATTGAAAAAAAGCATTGAATAACTATCCTTTGTGGTGGATTGAAACACCATTTTGCAACATAACAAAGAAAAAGGGTCAGCCACGCTATCTTTACAGCAATGATTTGGTTTTTTAGTAAAACAGTAGCAAATTGGTTAACTTTGTAAAACTATCAAACCTTTTGAACATAAACATTTAACAATCATCTTTAATTTTAAACAACACTAACTTTATGCAAGTAGTAATAAAACGAAGTGGCAAGTTTCCAGCCACATTTGTCATCAGCTCTATCATGCAATATGACAAAATAATTGTACTCAAAGAGAATTTTTAGCGTAAGCAACAAACAAAAGGCTTTTGCGTTGATTTTTTAGTGAAAGTGAAAATAATGGCCTTAAAAATATTGTTTAGCATTTCAAAATATATATAACGTTGCTTACCTAGCTGACTTCTTCAATCACTTTGTAGGAAAAGCTTACTTGAGACTGCACTATTGTCTCCAGTGTGCATTGCTGTCAACTTTCAGTCATGGTAATTCCATTCTCACAAGCAAATCTGGTCCGAGTATTATAGGTCTACTTTTTTGCGATCATCAAAATTGCAAAACTACATATAAATGATGTCAATCAGTCAATCGGTTTGACAGCAGGTTATTGGCTAATGGGTTAGTTCTGTTTGCTCTTCGGCGTATTGATGATGATGGATTTACGTAGTGGTTTATCTTGTCATCTTGTTTAGCAAAAGCACCATCTTCTTCATGTCAACGAATGTAGGATTGAGCTATCTGTAGAAAATATTGACTTGAGACTTTATCTTGCGCCTTGTTTCGAGTTGTCCGGTGTGTTGCATGTGATAGAACATGCCACTTTCTTTCTGTATGATTAGATTTATTCTGAGCTAGTCTGTTGCATTCTTTGGCTGTTGACGACGAGGTAAAAGGTTCTGTGCTACTAGCCTTCTTATGAAAATACTTTTCGTTTTTATATCTGTATAGAGTTCTTTTGACTTCAAGTCACTTTTCCTCTTCTGCGAAACTTTCCTCAACAAATACAAATCTCAAATATGTTAGTCATGAGTCAAAACAAGGATTTTTAAAATCTATAAAATTACCAAGCTAGAAATAGGCTAAATACATTTTTCGACGGCTGTCAATAGAAATGTTGGACAAATTTAAATACAGCTAACATTGAAGAGGCATGATTAAATTGTTTTAGCATTTCATCAATGTTTAAACATCTTCATAGTGGTTTGTCAGAAATTCGTCTGGCAAGATATTGAGAAGAGAAAAAACTTCAATTCAAATCCGAACACTAAAACCTAATTAGAAAGACCGCACAATAAAATAACTTGACCACCTAGATAGACGTACCAAATAGAAACACCTGACCAACAAAAACTAAATGGCATAAGCCATCAAGGGAAACTAAAGTTCAAACAAACACAAGCCATCAACAAACTGAAACAACCGACCAATAAAACAAAAGGAGCAAGAAGACAAACAGGCACTGCACCGACACTTAACAATCAACGTGGAAGCCAAAACCTAAAACCGACAACCCCACAAAGACACTAAAACCAATGATAAAAGCAAACATCAACAAGACACCGAAACTGAATCTTATTAGCCTCCTGCCGCAAAGGGAACGTAAAACAGCATTTCTACTTTTCCAACTTTGATTTCTGCTTGCGGTCTTTCTAATAAGGTAACAGTATGTCATATATAACATTTACTTCTACTCTTTTTCTCATATTTCTACCAGAACACCAAAATTACTAACTGTGCCATTAGAACCAAAAGTGATGATTAGAGTTCCCTGCAAAGCATATAACTTGAAATAAAAAAACTATTACATATGACGGCTAAGCGAAGAGCAACAAATTAAAGCTTACCAACCTTAGAAACCTTAGTCATGAAGTCCGTCGTTAAAGATTACAAAGTGTAAACTGTATTGTAGGCATTATCCTGTGTTGATCTCGGACACTAGTTTAGCGGTTCACTTAAATAACTTATGCCAGCGTTATAAGTTTGGCAATTGAGTTCACATGGTAAAATAATCGTATATTATCGAACCTTCAACGCTACAGGGTTGTGATGAACTCTTCCTTAAAGCACGTTCCCTCTCCGAGTCCAACGATGATGTGAATCTCAATTAGCCCAGCGCTGTCTTTTATATGATTCCAGCCTCAGATAGAACAATAGAGTTCTATTGAGAGAGGATTAGAGTTCAAGTGTGAGTTTGAGTTCCAACTTGAGTCAATGGATTAGGCTAATTAACGACTAGGTGAGATTGTTTGGCAGACGCCTGGTGCCAAAGAGATTATATTAACTGACTGACACAGGTGATGTTTGCCTAAAAACTTTTATACAAAGTGTGAAATACCTACCTTTTTGTTACTCTGCAACGGCTCATCTGACCGTCTTTAAAGCCAAAGACCTTATGGCAACCTAACACTTATCACAAAATAAAGTTCAAAATAGCATAAACAAGTTGTATGATTTGATTAATTTAATAATTGCTCTAAGAGATAATAAAAATTAACCCAAGATTAACTTGAAAAATTGGTGTAATTTAAATAGCTTTTACACCAATTGGCCTAAACTGTATGGTAAATAATATGTTGTATGATGAGCCTTGTATAACTGTAGTCACTTATCAGCCCTGTTTACAAAATCCAAAATCAAAGTTCCAAAATTATTGTATAAATCGAGATAAAAGATGATTCTTGAACAGTCAGTAGGACAGTTTAGATCAATACTTAGAAATATGATAAGAAACCCCAAACATAAACAGAGTTTTCATGAAAAGTTTGTTTATTGCAAACCCTAGAACATCTCAAATTTACAATGCTAACATACTTCACATATAATTTACATATAAAAACAATTTTTCATAATCAAAGAATTTGGTCATCAAAGACTGCAAGAAATTAAAAATTTACATCATGCTATAGTAACCGAATTATGAAAGTAATTGTAGTAATTTTGAAAACTTTCGAAAAAGTCAAAATGGCTGTTATATTTTCATGATTGAGTTATTAAACACGCATGCATGTTTTAAAAAGTTTCCTAAAAGTCAAGAATACAAATCTGTTGCGGTATACCTTTTAGGGCTCACAAAAAAGAGAATAAACCAGTTTCCTTTTATTATATAGGATTCAATTAAAATTGAGCTCAGCGTAGAGTTGAAAAAACGTTACATTAGGAAGATATCAAGAAAATGATCATGTTAGGCCATAGTGTGTCATCTAATGTAAATTATGTGCCAGTAGTATTTATATCACGGTGTACCTGGAAACAACACTCCGTATTAATGAAAAATGCGGCCGGCAAATACGCAAAGGGCTGTGTGTTCAATACCCATCCATGGCAATATTTTATGCAAAGCGCATAGAATCAGTTCAGACCGACTTATGAACACAGTAATTGTATTTACATAAGAGGTTTTTCTGTGAAAATCAAACTGTTAGCAATTTAATTTTGACCAAACACATCTCAAAAAATCATCTTGATTGTTGTTTTTGAACTTGTTCAGGTAAATGCTTTTCAACATGTTTATTTGTGTGCTTTGAAAAAGGGTGTAGCGAAAATAAATAATGAATGGAATTGGTTCTATTAGTGCTATTTAAAGTTGCCACTTTCAATGAGAGTTTAAGCTTGAGATGTTTGAGTCAGATTCCTAACATCAAAAGGAGAAAGTTTTGCAGACGACTCGTGCCATTAAGTATTAAAACAACTCATTATCACCTGTCGTCTGCTTAAACTATTGTTTCGAAATACATATAGGAATTATGACAAGCCTCTCCGGCACTCCGCGAGTTCTAGTCGTTTTATGAAATTGATTAGAGAGTTGAAATAGTACAAAAAGTGTTTCAATGGATTAGTTAACATTTATTGAAAAATTTACGCTACTTCAGTTTGTCGAACACACTTTAAATTAATATGTCTAATGCATCGCAAGGTCTGTTACCACTTCATGTTAGATTGCGATGAATAAAGCCTTTTCAAGTTTTACAATTACAAATAACTTTTGGCCACCTGACTATTAAAGCTACAATAAGGTACAAAACTGCATAATTCAAAAATTGTTAATCGATCTTCTTATTATAGATTTTTTTACATAAGGCAGTTTAACATTTTTCAATAAACTTGTGCAGACGTACTTGAAAAGGTACACTACCGCAGCTTACAGAGAACTCTTTACAATAAATTGTCTAACGCATTGCGATTTCAATCAGCATTTCATTTCACGGCGCAACGAATATCATTCACTCTAAGTTATACGACTGCAAAAAACTTTTGGCCACGTAACTTTTAAAACTACAATAAGGTACAAAATGGCATAATTCTAATTTCATTAATAATACCTTTTATTAATGATTTTCTCCGCATTATATATTTTAAACTACATGTATGTTAACATGATCTACTCTTGTTTTTTTTCAAGTTTGCGCATGTTTGGGGCTAACCTACGCGATACAAACTCTGCTGAAAATCAAGCCTCAGTGAAACTTAGGTGAGTATTTTCTTTGTTAACACAGTAAAAAGTTAAAGCCAAAATTGGGTTGTTCAAATGGAATTAAAAGATATTTTTCAAAAGTCAGTCTAACTATTTAAATTAATCAATAAAAATTTCGTAAGAAAATACATTTATAAACCTACTTTTTCATAAACTAAGAATTTGGTCATCGAAGGCTGTAGTACATTTGAAAATTGCAATGCGTTATATTAAAACAATATGGAAAATTTGCAGTAATTTTAAAAACTATCGAAAAAGTCAAAATGGCTGTTATATTTTCATGATTGAGTTATTAAACACGCATGCGTGTTTTAAAAAGTTTCTTCAAAGTCAAGATTACAAGTTTGTTGCGGTAAACCTTTTGGAGCTCACAAAAAGGAGGATAAAACAGTTTTCTCTTATTATATAGAATTCAATCCAATTTGAGATCAGCGTAGAGTTGAATAAACGTTGCATTAGAAAGATACCAAGAAAATGATCATGTTAGGCTATTGTGTGTCATGTAATGTAAATTATGTGCCAGTAGTATTTATATCACGGTGCGCCTGGAAACAATACGCCGTATTAACGAAAAATGTCACCGGCAAATACGCAAGGGGCTGTGTGTTCAATACTCATCCATGGCAATATCTTTTTCAAAGCTTGTAGAATCAGTTCAGACCGACTTATAAACACAGTAATTGTATTTACATAAGGGGTTTTTCTGTGGAAATCAAACTGTTAGCAATTTAATTTTGATCAGACACATCTCAAAAAATCATCTTGATAGTTGTTTTTGAAGTTGTTCAGGTAATTGCTTTCCATCATGTCTATTTGTTTGCTTTGAAAATGGGTGTAGCAAAAATAACCAACGAATAGATTTGGTTTTATTAGTGCTATTTAAAATTGCCACTTTCAATGTGTGCTTAAGCTCGAGATGTTTGAGTCAGATTCCTAACATCAAAAGGAGAAAGTTTTGCAGACGACTCGTGCCATTAATTATTAGAATAACTCATTATCAACTGTCGTCTGCTTAAACTATTGTTTCGAAATACATATAAGAATTATAACAAGCCTCTCCGGCACTCCGCCAGTTTTAGTCATTTTATGAAATCGATTAGAGAGTTGAAATAGTACAAAAAGTGTTTCAACGGATTAGTTCAGATTTATTGAAAAATGTATGCTACCTCAGTTTGTCGAAAACAATTTAAATTAATATGCCTAATGCATCGCAAGATCATTTACCACTTCATGTTACAGCGCGATGAATACGAGCCTTTTCAAATTTTACAACTACAAATAACTTTTGGCCACCTGACTATGAAAGCTACAATAAGGTACAAAATTGCATAATCCAAAATTTGTTATTCGATCTTCTTATTATAGATTATTTTACATGAGACAGTTTAACGTTTTTCAATAAACTTGTGCCGACGTATTTAAAAATGTACGCTACCGCAACTTACAGAGAACTCTTTACAATAAATTGTCTAACGCATTGCAACTTCAATCAGCATTTCATTTCACGGCGCGACGAATATCATTCACTCTAAGTTATACGACTGCAAAAAACTTTTGGCCATGTAACTTTTAAAACTACAATAAGGTACAAAATGGCATAATTCTAATTTGATTATTAATAACTTTTACTAATGATTTTTCCCACATTATGTATTTTAAACTATGTTAACGCGATCTACTCTTGTTTTTTACTAGTTAGCAAATTTTGGGGTTAACTTACGCAGTATAAACTCTGCTGAAAATCAAGCCTCCATAAAATTTAGGTGAGTAAGTTCTTTGTTAACACAGTCAAAAGTCAAAGCCAAAATAGGGTTGTTCAAATGGAATTAAAAGACAATTTACAAATTTCAGTCAAACTATTTAGATTAATCAATAAAAATATCGTAAGAAAATACATTTTTAAACCTACTTTTTCATAAATTAAGAAATTGGTCATCGAAGGCTGCAGTACATTTGAAAATTGCAATGCGTTATATTAAAACAATTTGGAAAATTTGCAGTAATTTTAAAAACTATCGAAAAAGTCAAAATGGCTGTTATATTTTCATGATTGAGTTATTAAACACGCATGCGTCTTTTAAAAAGTTTCTTCAAAGTCAAGATTACAAGTTTGTTGCGGTAAACCTTTTAGAGCTCACAAAAAGGAGGATAAAACAGTTTTCTCTTATTATATAGGATTCAATCAAGTTTGAGATCAGCGTAGAGTTGAATAAACGTTGCATTAGGAAGATACCAAGAAAATGATCATGTTAGGCTATTGTGTGTCATCTAATGTAAATTATGTGCCAGTAGTATTTATATCACAGTGCGCCTGGAAAGAATACGCCGTATTAACGAAAAATGTCACCGTCAAATATGCAAAGGGCTGTGTGTTCAATACTCATCCATGGCAATATCTTTTTCAAAGCTTGTAGAATCAGTTCAGACCGACTTTTAAACACAGTAATTGTATTTACATAAGGGGTTTTTCTGTGGAAATCAAACTGTTAGCAATTTAATTTTGATCAGACACATCTCAAAAAATCATCTTGATAGTTGTTTTTGAAGTTGTTCAGGTAATTTCTTTCCAACACGTCTATTTGTTTGCTTTGAAAATGGGTGTAGCAAAAATAAACAATGAATAGATTTGGTTTTATTAGTGCTATTTAAAAATGCCACTTTCAATGAGTGCTTAAGCTCGAGATGTTTGAGTCAGATTCCTAACATCAAAAGGAGAAAGTTTTGCAGACGACTCGTGCCATTAAGTATTAGAACAACTCATTATCACCTGTCGTCTGCTTAAACTATTGTTTCGAAATACATATAGGAATTATAACAAGCCTCTCCGGCACTCCGCGAGTTCTAGTCGTTATATGAAATCGATTAGAGAGTTGAAATAGTACAAAAAGTGTTTCAACGGATTAGTTCAGATTTATTGAAAAATGTATGCTACCTCAGTTTGTCAAAAACAATTTAAATTAATATGCCTAATGCATCGCAAGATCATTTACCACTTCATGTTACAGCGCGATGAATACGAGCCTTTTCAAGTTTTACAACTACAAATAACTTTTGGCCACCTGACTATGAAAGCTACAATAAGGTACAAAATTGCATAATCCAAAATTTGTTATTCGATCTTCTTATTATAGATTATTTTACATGAGACAGTTTAACGTTTTTCAATAAACTTATGCCGACGTATTTAAAAATGTACGCTACCGCAGCTTACAGAGAACTCTTTACAATAAACTGTCTAACGCATTGCAATTTCAATCAGCATTTCATTTCACGGCGCGACGAATATCATTCACTCTAAGTTATACGACTGCAAAAAACTTTTGGCCACGTAACTTTTAAAACTACAATAAGGTACAAAATGGCATAATTCTAATTTGATTATTAATAACTTTTACTAATGATTTTTCCCACATTATGTATTTTAAACTATGTTAACGCGATCTACTCTTGTTTTTTACTAGTTAGCAAATTTTGGGGTTAACTTACGCAGTATAAACTCTGCTGAAAATCAAGCCTCAATAAAATTTAGGTGAGTAAGTTCTTTGTTAACACAGTCAAAAGTCAAAGCCAAAATAGGGTTGTTCAAATGGAATTAAAAGACAATTTACAAATTTCAGTCAAACTATTTAGATTAATCAATAAAAATATCGTAAGAAAATACATTTTTAAACCTACTTTTTCATAAATTAAGAAATTGGTCATCGAAGGCTGCAGTACATTTGAAAATTGCAATGCGTTATATTAAAACAATTTGGAAAATTTGCAGTAATTTTAAAAACTATCGAAAAAGTCAAAATCGCTGTTATATTTTCATGATTGAGTTATTAAACACGCATGCGTCTTTTAAAAAGTTTCTTCAAAGTCAAGATTACAAGTTTGTTGCGGTAAACCTTTTAGAGCTCACAAAAAGGAGGATAAAACAGTTTTCTCTTATTATATAGGATTCAATCAAATTTGAGATCAGCGTGGATTTGAATAATCGTTGCATTAGGAAGATACCAAGAAAATGATCGTGTTAGGCTATTGTGTGTCATCTAATGTAAATTATGTGCCAGTAGTATTTATATCACGGTGCGCCTGGAAACAATACGCCGTATTAATGAAAAATGTCACCGGCAAATACACAAAGGGCTGTGTGTTCAATACTCATCCATGGCAATATCTTTTTCAAAGCTTGTAGAATCAGTTCAGACCGACTTATAAACACAGTAATTGTATTTACATAAGGGGTTTTTCTGTGGAAATCAAACTGTTAGCAATTTAATTTTGATCAGACACATCTCAAAAAATCATCTTGATAGTTGTTTTTGAAGTTGTTCAGGTAATTGCTTTCCAACATGTCTATTTGTTTGCTTTGAAAATGGGTGTAGCAAAAATAAACAACGAATAGATTTGGTTTTATTAGTGCTATTTAAAATTGCCACTTTCAATGTGTGCTTAAGCTCGAGATGTTTGAGTCAGATTCCTAACATCAAAAGGAGAAAGTTTTGCAGACGAATCGTGCCATTAATTATTAGAATAACTCATTATCACCTGTCGTCTGCTTAAACTATTGTTTCGAAATACATATAAGAATTATAACAAGCCTCTCCGGCACTCCGCCAGTTCTAGTCATTTTATGAAATCGATTAGAGAGTTGAAATAGTACAAAAAGTGTTTCAACGGATTAGTTCAGATTTATTGAAAAATGTATGCTACCTCAGTTTGTCAAAAACAATTTAAATTAATATGCCTAATGCATCGCAAGATCATTTACCACTTCATGTTACAGCGCGATGAATACGAGCCTTTTCAAGTTTTACAACTACAAATAACTTTTGGCCACCTGACTATGAAAGCTACAATAAGGTACAAAATTGCATAATCCAAAATTTGTTATTCGATCTTCTTATTATAGATTATTTTACATGAGACAGTTTAACGTTTTTCAATAAACTTGTGCCGACGTATTTAAAAATGTACGCTACCACAGCTTACAGAGAACTCTTTACAATAAACTGTCTAACGCATTGCAATTTCAATCAGCATTTCATTTCACGGCGCGACGAATATCATTCACTCTAAGTTATACGACTGCAAAAAACGTTTGGCCACGTAACTTTTAAAACTACACTAAGGTACAAAATGGCATAATTCTAAGTTGATTATTAATACTTTTTATTAATGATTTTTCCCACATTATGAATTTTAAACTATGTTAACGCGATCTACTCTTGTTTTTTACTAGTTAGCAAATTTTGGGGTTAACTTACGCAGTATACACTCTGCTGAAAATCAAGCCTCAATAAAATTTAGGTGAGTAAGTTCTTTGTTAACACAGTCAAAAGTCAAAGCAAAAATAGGGTTGTTCAAATGGAATTAAAAGATATTTTACAAATTTCAGTCAAACTATTTAGATTAATCAATAACAATATCGTAAGAAAATACATTTTTAAACCTACTTTTTCATAAATTAAGAATTTGGTCATCGAAGGCTGCAGTACATTTGAAAATTGCAATGCGTTATATTAAAACAATATGGAAAATTTGCAGTAATTTTAAAAACTATCGAAAAAGTCAAAATGGCTGTTATATTTTCATGATTGAGTTATTAAACACGCATGCGTGTTTTAAAAAGTTTCTTCAAAGTCAAGATTACAAGTTTGTTGCGGTAAACCTTTTAGAGCTCACAAAAAGGAGGATAAAACAGTTTTCTCTTATTATATAGAATTCAATCCAATTTGAGATCAGCGTAGAGTTGAATAAACGTTGCATTAGAAAGATACCAAGAAAATGATCATGTTAGGCTATTGTGTGTCATCTAATGTAAATTATGTGCCAGTAGTATTTATATCACGGTGCGCCTGGAAAGAATACGCCGTATTAACGAAAAATGTCACCGGCAAATACGCAAGGGGCTGTGTGTTCAATACTCATCCATGGCAATATCTTTTTCAAAGCTTGTAGAATCAGTTCAGACCGACTTATAAACACAGTAATTGTATTTACATAAGGGGTTTTTCTGTGGAAATCAAACTGTTAGCAATTTAATTTTGATCAGACACATCTCAAAAAATCATCTTGATAGTTGTTTTTGAAGTTGTTCAGGTAATTGCTTTCCATCATGTCTATTTGTTTGCTTTGAAAATGGGTGTAGCAAAAATAACCAACGAATAGATTTGGTTTTATTAGTGCTATTTAAAATTGCCACTTTCAATGTGTGCTTAAGCTCGAGATGTTTGAGTCAGATTCCTAACATCAAAAGGAGAAAGTTTTGCAGACGAATCGTGCCATTAATTATTAGAATAACTCATTATCACCTGTCGTCTGCTTAAACTATTGTTTCGAAATACATATAAGAATTATAACAAGCCTCTCCGGCACTCCGCCAGTTCTAGTCATTTTATGAAATCGATTAGAGAGTTGAAATAGTACAAAAAGTGTTTCAACGGATTAGTTCAGATTTATTGAAAAATGTATGCTACCTCAGTTTGTCGAAAACAATTTAAATTAATATGCCTAATGCATCGCAAGATCATTTACCACTTCATGTTACAGCGCGATGAATACGAGCCTTTTCAAATTTTACAACTACAAATAACTTTTGGCCACCTGACTATGAAAGCTACAATAAGGTACAAAATTGCATAATCCAAAATTTGTTATTCGATCTTCTTATTATAGATTATTTTACATGAGACAGTTTAACGTTTTTCAATAAACTTGTGCAGACGTGTTTAAAAATGTACGCTACCGCAGCTTACAGAGAACTCTTTACAATAAACTGTCTAATGCATTGCAATTTCAATCAGCATTTCATTTCACGGCGCGACGAATATCATTCACTCTAAGTTATACGACTGCAAAAAACTTTTGGCCACGTAACTTTTAAAACTACAATAAGGTGCAAAATGGCATAATTCTAAGTTGATTATTAATACTTTTTATTAATGATTTTTCCCACATTATGAATTTTAAACTATGTTAACGCGATCTACTCTTGTTTTTTACTAGTTAGCAAATTTTGGGGTTAACTTACGCAGTATACACTCTGCTGAAAATCAAGCCTCAATAAAATTTAGGTGAGTAAGTTCTTTGTTAACACAGTCAAAAGTCAAAGCAAAAATAGGGTTGTTCAAATGGAATTAAAAGATATTTTACAAATTTCAGTCAAACTAATTTGATTATTCAATAAAAATATCGTAAGAAAATACATTTTTAAACCTACTTTTTCATAAATTAAGAATTTGGTCATCGAAGGCTGCAGTACATTTGAAAATTGCAATGCGTTATATTAAAACAATATGGAAAATTTGCAGTAATTTTAAAAACTATCGAAAAAGTCAAAATGGCTGTTATATTTTCATGATTGAGTTATTAAACACGCATGCGTGTTTTAAAAAGTTTCTTCAAAGTCAAGATTACAAGTTTGTTGCGGTAAACCTTTTAGAGCTCACAAAAAGGAGGATAAAACAGTTTTCTCTTATTATATAGAATTCAATCCAATTTGAGATCAGCGTAGAGTTGAATAAACGTTGCATTAGAAAGATACCAAGAAAATGATCATGTTAGGCTATTGTGTGTCATCTAATGTAAATTATGTGCCAGTAGTATTTATATCACGGTGCGCCTGGAAAGAATACGCCGTATTAACGAAAAATTTCACCGGCAAATACGCAAGGGGCTGTGTGTTCAATACTCATCCATGGCAACATCTTTTTCAAAGCTTGTAGAATCAGTTCAGACCGACTTATAAACACAGTAATTGTATTTACATAAGGGGTTTTTCTGTGGAAATCAAACTGTTAGCAATTTAATTTTGATCAGACACATCTCAAAAAATCATCTTGATAGTTGTTTTTGAAGTTGTTCAGGTAATTTCTTTCCAACACGTCTATTTGTTTGCTTTGAAAATGGGTGTAGCAAAAATAAACAATGAATAGATTTGGTTTTATTAGTGCTATTTAAAAATGCCACTTTCAATGTGTGCTTAAGCTCGAGATGTTTGAGTCAGATTCCTAACATCAAAAGGAGAAAGTTTTGCAGACGACTCGTGCCATTAAGTATTAGAACAACTCATTATCACCTGTCGTCTGCTTAAACTATTGTTTCGAAATACATATAGGAATTATAACAAGCCTCTCCGGCACTCCGCGAGTTCTAGTCGTTATATGAAATCGATTAGAGAGTTGAAATAGTACAAAAAGTGTTTCAACGGATTAGTTCAGATTTATTGAAAAATGTATGCTACCTCAGTTTGTCAAAAACAATTTAAATTAATATGCCTAATGCATCGCAAGATCATTTACCACTTCATGTTACAGCGCGATGAATACGAGCCTTTTCAAGTTTTACAACTACAAATAACTTTTGGCCACCTGACTATGAAAGCTACAATAAGGTACAAAATTGCATAATCCAAAATTTGTTATTCGATCTTCTTATTATAGATTATTTTACATGAGACAGTTTAACGTTTTTCAATAAACTTATGCCGACGTATTTAAAAATGTACGCTACCGCAGCTTACAGAGAACTCTTTACAATAAACTGTCTAACGCATTGCAATTTCAATCAGCATTTCATTTCACGGCGCGACGAATATCATTCACTCTAAGTTATACGACTGCAAAAAACTTTTGGCCACGTAACTTTTAAAACTACAATAAGGTACAAAATGGCATAATTCTAAGTTGATTATTAATAACTTTTACTAATGATTTTTCCCACATTATGTATTTTAAACTATGTTAACGCGATCTACTCTTGTTTTTTACTAGTTAGCAAATTTTGGGGTTAACTTACGCAGTATAAACTCTGCTGAAAATCAAGCCTCAATAAAATTTAGGTGAGTAAGTTCTTTGTTAACACAGTCAAAAGTCAAAGCCAAAATAGGGTTGTTCAAATGGAATTAAAAGACAATTTACAAATTTCAGTCAAACTATTTAGATTAATCAATAAAAATATCGTAAGAAAATACATTTTTAAACCTACTTTTTCATAAATTAAGAAATTGGTCATCGAAGGCTGCAGTACATTTGAAAATTGCAATGCGTTATATTAAAACAATTTGGAAAATTTGCAGTAATTTTAAAAACTATCGAAAAAGTCAAAATCGCTGTTATATTTTCATGATTGAGTTATTAAACACGCATGCGTCTTTTAAAAAGTTTCTTCAAAGTCAAGATTACAAGTTTGTTGCGGTAAACCTTTTAGAGCTCACAAAAAGGAGGATAAAACAGTTTTCTCTTATTATATAGGATTCAATCAAATTTGAGATCAGCGTGGATTTGAATAATCGTTGCATTAGGAAGATACCAAGAAAATGATCGTGTTAGGCTATTGTGTGTCATCTAATGTAAATTATGTGCCAGTAGTATTTATATCACGGTGCGCCTGGAAACAATACGCCGTATTAATGAAAAATGTAACCGGCAAATACACAAAGGGCTGTGTGTTCAATACTCATCCATGGCAATATCTTTTTCAAAGCTTGTAGAATCAGTTCAGACCGACTTATAAACACAGTAATTGTATTTACATAAGGGGTTTTTCTGTGGAAATCAAACTGTTAGCAATTTAATTTTGATCAGACACATCTCAAAAAATCATCTTGATAGTTGTTTTTGAAGTTGTTCAGGTAATTGCTTTCCATCATGTCTATTTGTTTGCTTTGAAAATGGGTGTAGCAAAAATAACCAACGAATAGATTTGGTTTTATTAGTGCTATTTAAAATTGCCACTTTCAATGTGTGCTTAAGCTCGAGATGTTTGAGTCAGATTCCTAACATCAAAAGGAGAAAGTTTTGCAGACGACTCGTGCCATTAAGTATTAGAATAACTCATTATCACCTGTCGTCTGCTTAAACTATTGTTTCGAAATACATATAAGAATTATAACAAGCCTCTCTGGCACTCCGCCAGTTCTAGTCATTTTATGAAATCGATTAGAGAGTTGAAATAGTACAAAAAGTGTTTCAACGGATTAGTTCAGATTTATTGAAAAATGTATGCTACCTCAGTTTGTCGAAAACAATTTAAATTAATATGCCTAATGCATCGCAAGATCATTTACCACTTCATGTTACAGCGCGATGAATACGAGCCTTTTCAAATTTTACAACTACAAATAACTTTTGGCCACCTGACTATGAAAGCTACAATAAGGTACAAAATTGCATAATCCAAAATTTGTTATTCGATCTTCTTATTATAGATTATTTTACATGAGACAGTTTAACGTTTTTCAATAAACTTGTGCAGACGTGTTTAAAAATGTACGCTACCGCAGCTTACAGAGAACTCTTTACAATAAACTGTCTAATGCATTGCAATTTCAATCAGCATTTCATTTCACGGCGCGACGAATATCATTCACTCTAAGTTATACGACTGCAAAAAACTTTTGGCCACGTAACTTTTAAAACTACAATAAGGTGCAAAATGGCATAATTCTAAGTTGATTATTAATACTTTTTATTAATGATTTTTCCCACATTATGAATTTTAAACTATGTTAACGCGATCTACTCTTGTTTTTTACTAGTTAGCAAATTTTGGGGTTAACTTACGCAGTATACACTCTGCTGAAAATCAAGCCTCAATAAAATTTAGGTGAGTAAGTTCTTTGTTAACACAGTCAAAAGTCAAAGCAAAAATAGGGTTGTTCAAATGGAATTAAAAGATATTTTACAAATTTCAGTCAATCTAATTTGATTATTCAATAAAAATATCGTAAGAAAATACATTTTTAAACCTACTTTTTCATAAATTAAGAATTTGGTCATCGAAGGCTGCAGTACATTTGAAAATTGCAATGCGTTATATTAGAACAATTTAGAAAATTTGCAGCAATTTTAAAAACTATCGAAAAAGTCAAAATGGCTGTTGTATTTTCATGATTGAGTTATTAAACACGCATCCATGTTTTAAAAAGTTTCTTCAAAGTCAAGATTACAAGTTTGTTGCGGTAAACCCTTTAGAGCTCACAAAAAGGATGATAAAACAGTTTTCTCTTGTTATATAGGATTCAATCAAATTTGAGATCAGCGTAGAGTTGAATAAACGTTGCATTAGGAAGATACCAAGAAAATGATCATGTTAGGCTATTGTGTGTCATCTAATGTAAATTATGTGCCAGTAGTATTTATATCACGGTGCGCCTGGAAACAATACGCCGTATTAATGAAAAATGTCACCGGCAAATACACAAAGGGCTGTGTGTTCAATACTCATCCATGGCAATATCTTTTTCAAAGCTTGTAGAATCAGTTCAGACCGACTTTTAAACACAGTAATTGTATTTACATAAGGGGTTTTTCTGTGGAAATCAAACTGTTAGCAATTTAATTTTGATCAGACACATCTCAAAAAATCATCTTGATAGTTGTTTTTGAAGTTGTTCAGGTAATTGCTTTCCAACATGTCTATTTGTTTGCTTTGAAAATGGGTGTAGCAAAAATAAACAACGAATAGATTTGGTTTTATTAGTGCTATTTAAAATTGCCACTTTCAATGTGTGCTTAAGCTCGAGATGTTTGAGTCAGATTCCTAACATCAAAAGGAGAAAGTTTTGCAGACGAATCGTGCCATTAATTATTAGAATAACTCATTATCACCTGTCGTCTGCTTAAACTATTGTTTCGAAATACATATAAGAATTATAACAAGCCTCTCCGGCACTCCGCCAGTTCTAGTCATTTTATGAAATCGATTAGAGAGTTGAAATAGTACAAAAAGTGTTTCAACGGATTAGTTCAGATTTATTGAAAAATGTATGCTACCTCAGTTTGTCAAAAACAATTTAAATTAATATGCCTAATGCATCGCAAGATCATTTACCACTTCATGTTACAGCGCGATGAATACGAGCCTTTTCAAGTTTTACAACTACAAATAACTTTTGGCCACCTGACTATGAAAGCTACAATAAGGTACAAAATTGCATAATCCAAAATTTGTTATTCGATCTTCTTATTATAGATTATTTTACATGAGACAGTTTAACGTTTTTCAATAAACTTGTGCCGACGTATTTAAAAATGTACGCTACCGCAGCTTACAGAGAACTCTTTACAATAAACTGTCTAACGCATTGCAATTTCAATCAGCATTTCATTTCACGGCGCGACGAATATCATTCACTCTAAGTTATACGACTGCAAAAAACGTTTGGCCACGTAACTTTTAAAACTACACTAAGGTACAAAATGGCATAATTCTAAGTTGATTATTAATACTTTTTATTAATGATTTTTCCCACATTATGAATTTTAAACTATGTTAACGCGATCTACTCTTGTTTTTTACTAGTTAGCAAATTTTGTGGTTAACTTACGCAGTATACACTCTGCTGAAAATCAAGCCTCAATAAAATTTAGGTGAGTAAGTTCTTTGTTAACACAGTCAAAAGTCAAAGCAAAAATAGGGTTGTTCAAATGGAATTAAAAGATATTTTACAAATTTCAGTCAAACTATTTAGATTAATCAATAACAATATCGTAAGAAAATACATTTTTAAACCTACTTTTTCATAAATTAAGAATTTGGTCATCGAAGGCTGCAGTACATTTGAAAATTTCAATGCGTTATATTAAAACAATATGGAAAATTTGCAGTAATTTTAAAAACTATCGAAAAAGTCAAAATGGCTGTTATATTTTCATGATTGAGTTATTAAACACGCATGCGTGTTTTAAAAAGTTTCTTCAAAGTCAAGATTACAAGTTTGTTGCGGTAAACCTTTTAGAGCTCACAAAAAGGAGGATAAAACAGTTTTCTCTTATTATATAGAATTCAATCCAATTTGAGATCAGCGTAGAGTTGAATAAACGTTGCATTAGAAAGATACCAAGAAAATGATCATGTTAGGCTATTGTGTGTCATCTAATGTAAATTATGTGCCAGTAGTATTTATATCACGGTGCGCCTGGAAAGAATACGCCGTATTAACGAAAAATGTCACCGGCAAATACGCAAGGGGCTGTGTGTTCAATACTCATCCATGGCAATATCTTTTTCAAAGCTTGTAGAATCAGTTCAGACCGACTTATAAACACAGTAATTGTATTTACATAAGGGGTTTTTCTGTGGAAATCAAACTGTTAGCAATTTAATTTTGATCAGACACATCTCAAAAAATCATCTTGATAGTTGTTTTTGAAGTTGTTCAGGTAATTGCTTTCCATCATGTCTATTTGTTTGCTTTGAAAATGGGTGTAGCAAAAATAACCAACGAATAGATTTGGTTTTATTAGTGCTATTTAAAATTGCCACTTTCAATGTGTGCTTAAGCTCGAGATGTTTGAGTCAGATTCCTAACATCAAAAGGAGAAAGTTTTGCAGACGACTCGTGCCATTAATTATTAGAATAACTCATTATCACCTGTCGTCTGCTTAAACTATTGTTTCGAAATACATATAAGAATTATAACAAGCCTCTCCGGCACTCCGCCAGTTCTAGTCATTTTATGAAATCGATTAGAGAGTTGAAATAGTACAAAAAGTGTTTCAACGGATTAGTTCAGATTTATTGAAAAATGTATGCTACCTCAGTTTGTCAAAAACAATTTAAATTAATATGCCTAATGCATCGCAAGATCATTTACCACTTCATGTTACAGCGCAATGAATACGAGCCTTTTCAAGTTTTACAACTACAAATAACTTTTGGCCACCTGACTATGAAAGCTACAATAAGGTACAAAATTGCATAATCCAAAATTTGTTATTCGATCTTCTTATTATAGATTATTTTACATGAGACAGTTTAACGTTTTTCAATAAACTTGTGCCGACGTATTTAAAAATGTACGCTACCGCAGCTTACAGAGAACTCTTTACAATAAACTGTCTAACGCATTGCAATTTCAATCAGCATTTCATTTCACGGCGCGACGAATATCATTCACTCTAAGTTATACGACTGCAAAAAACGTTTGGCCACGTAACTTTTAAAACTACACTAAGGTACAAAATGGCATAATTCTAAGTTGATTATTAATACTTTTTATTAATGATTTTTCCCACATTATGAATTTTAAACTATGTTAACGCGATCTACTCTTGTTTTTTACTAGTTAGCAAATTTTGGGGTTAACTTACGCAGTATACACTCTGCTGAAAATCAAGCCTCAATAAAATTTAGGTGAGTAAGTTCTTTGTTAACACAGTCAAAAGTCAAAGCAAAAATAGGGTTGTTCAAATGGAATTAAAAGATATTTTACAAATTTCAGTCAAACTATTTAGATTAATCAATAACAATATCGTAAGAAAATACATTTTTAAACCTACTTTTTCATAAATTAAGAATTTGGTCATCGAAGGCTGCAGTACATTTGAAAATTGCAATGCGTTATATTAAAACAATATGGAAAATTTGCAGTAATTTTAAAAACTATCGAAAAAGTCAAAATGGCTGTTATATTTTCATGATTGAGTTATTAAACACGCATGCGTGTTTTAAAAAGTTTCTTCAAAGTCAAGATTACAAGTTTGTTGCGGTAAACCTTTTAGAGCTCACAAAAAGGAGGATAAAACAGTTTTCTCTTATTATATAGAATTCAATCCAATTTGAGATCAGCGTAGAGTTGAATAAACGTTGCATTAGAAAGATACCAAGAAAATGATCATGTTAGGCTATTGTGTGTCATCTAATGTAAATTATGTGCCAGTAGTATTTATATCACGGTGCGCCTGGAAAGAATACGCCGTATTAACGAAAAATGTCACCGGCAAATACGCAAGGGGCTGTGTGTTCAATACTCATCCATGGCAACATCTTTTTCAAAGCTTGTAGAATCAGTTCAGACCGACTTATAAACACAGTAATTGTATTTACATAAGGGGTTTTTCTGTGGAAATCAAACTGTTAGCAATTTAATTTTGATCAGACACATCTCAAAAAATCATCTTGATAGTTGTTTTTGAAGTTGTTCAGGTAATTGCTTTCCATCATGTCTATTTGTTTGCTTTGAAAATGGGTGTAGCAAAAATAACCAACGAATAGATTTGGTTTTATTAGTGCTATTTAAAATTGCCACTTTCAATGTGTGCTTAAGCTCGAGATGTTTGAGTCAGATTCCTAACATCAAAAGGAGAAAGTTTTGCAGACGACTCGTGCCATTAATTACATGTATTAGAATAACTCATTATCACCTGTCGTCTGCTTAAACTATTGTTTCGAAATACATATAAGAATTATAACAAGCCTCTCCGGCACTCCGCCAGTTCTAGTCATTTTATGAAATCGATTAGAGAGTTGAAATAGTACAAAAAGTGTTTCAACGGATTAGTTCAGATTTATTGAAAAATGTATGCTACCTCAGTTTGTCGAAAACAATTTAAATTAATATGCCTAATGCATCGCAAGATCATTTACCACTTCATGTTACAGCGCGATGAATACGAGCCTTTTCAAATTTTACAACTACAAATAACTTTTGGCCACCTGACTATGAAAGCTACAATAAGGTACAAAATTGCATAATCCAAAATTTGTTATTCGATCTTCTTATTATAGATTATTTTACATGAGACAGTTTAACGTTTTTCAATAAACTTGTGCAGACGTGTTTAAAAATGTACGCTACCGCAGCTTACAGAGAACTCTTTACAATAAACTGTCTAATGCATTGCAATTTCAATCAGCATTTCATTTCACGGCGCAACGAATATCATTCACTCTAAGTTATACGACTGCAAAAAACTTTTGGCCACGTAACTTTTAAAACTACAATAAGGTGCAAAATGGCATAATTCTAAGTTGATTATTAATACTTTTTATTAATGATTTTTCCCACATTATGAATTTTAAACTATGTTAACGCGATCTACTCTTGTTTTTTACTAGTTAGCAAATTTTGGGGTTAACTTACGCAGTATACACTCTGCTGAAAATCAAGCCTCAATAAAATTTAGGTGAGTAAGTTCTTTGTTAACACAGTCAAAAGTCAAAGCAAAAATAGGGTTGTTCAAATGGAATTAAAAGATATTTTACAAATTTCAGTCAAACTAATTTGATTATTCAATAAAAATATCGTAAGAAAATACATTTTTAAACCTACTTTTTCATAAATTAAGAATTTGGTCATCGAAGGCTGCAGTACATTTGAAAATTGCAATGCGTTATATTAAAACAATTTAGAAAATTTGCAGCAATTTTAAAAACTATCGAAAAAGTCAAAATGGCTGTTGTATTTTCATGATTGAGTTATTAAACACGCATCCATGTTTTAAAAAGTTTCTTCAAAGTCAAGATTACAAGTTTGTTGCGGTAAACCCTTTAGAGCTCACAAAAAGGATGATAAAACAGTTTTCTCTTGTTATATAGGATTCAATCAAATTTGAGATCAGCGTAGAGTTGAATAAACGTTGCATTAGGAAGATACCAAGAAAATGATCATGTTAGGCTATTGTGTGTCATCTAATGTAAATTATGTGCCAGTAGTATTTATATCACGGTGCGCCTGGAAACAATACGCCGTATTAATGAAAAATGTCACCGGCAAATACACAAAGGGCTGTGTGTTCAATACTCATCCATGGCAATATCTTTTTCAAAGCTTGTAGAATCAGTTCAGACCGACTTTTAAACACAGTAATTGTATTTACATAAGGGGTTTTTCTGTGGAAATCAAACTGTTAGCAATTTAATTTTGATCAGACACATCTCAAAAAATCATCTTGATAGTTGTTTTTGAAGTTGTTCAGGTAATTGCTTTCCAACATGTCTATTTGTTTGCTTTGAAAATGGGTGTAGCAAAAATAAACAACGAATAGATTTGGTTTTATTAGTGCTATTTAAAATTGCCACTTTCAATGTGTGCTTAAGCTCGAGATGTTTGAGTCAGATTCCTAACATCAAAAGGAGAAAGTTTTGCAGACGAATCGTGCCATTAATTATTAGAATAACTCATTATCACCTGTCGTCTGCTTAAACTATTGTTTCGAAATACATATAAGAATTATAACAAGCCTCTCCGGCACTCCGCCAGTTCTAGTCATTTTATGAAATCGATTAGAGAGTTGAAATAGTACAAAAAGTGTTTCAACGGATTAGTTCAGATTTATTGAAAAATGTATGCTACCTCAGTTTGTCAAAAACAATTTAAATTAATATGCCTAATGCATCGCAAGATCATTTACCACTTCATGTTACAGCGCGATGAATACGAGCCTTTTCAAGTTTTACAACTACAAATAACTTTTGGCCACCTGACTATGAAAGCTACAATAAGGTACAAAATTGCATAATCCAAAATTTGTTATTCGATCTTCTTATTATAGATTATTTTACATGAGACAGTTTAACGTTTTTCAATAAACTTGTGCCGACGTATTTAAAAATGTACGCTACCGCAGCTTACAGAGAACTCTTTACAATAAACTGTCTAACGCATTGCAATTTCAATCAGCATTTCATTTCACGGCGCGACGAATATCATTCACTCTAAGTTATACGACTGCAAAAAACGTTTGGCCACGTAACTTTTAAAACTACACTAAGGTACAAAATGGCATAATTCTAAGTTGATTATTAATACTTTTTATTAATGATTTTTCCCACATTATGAATTTTAAACTATGTTAACGCGATCTACTCTTGTTTTTTACTAGTTAGCAAATTTTGGGGTTAACTTACGCAGTATACACTCTGCTGAAAATCAAGCCTCAATAAAATTTAGGTGAGTAAGTTCTTTGTTAACACAGTCAAAAGTCAAAGCAAAAATAGGGTTGTTCAAATGGAATTAAAAGATATTTTACAAATTTCAGTCAAACTATTTAGATTAATCAATAACAATATCGTAAGAAAATACATTTTTAAACCTACTTTTTCATAAATTAAGAATTTGGTCATCGAAGGCTGCAGTACATTTGAAAATTGCAATGCGTTATATTAAAACAATATGGAAAATTTGCAGTAATTTTAAAAACTATCGAAAAAGTCAAAATGGCTGTTATATTTTCATGATTGAGTTATTAAACACGCATGCGTGTTTTAAAAAGTTTCTTCAAAGTCAAGATTACAAGTTTGTTGCGGTAAACCTTTTAGAGCTCACAAAAAGGAGGATAAAACAGTTTTCTCTTATTATATAGAATTCAATCCAATTTGAGATCAGCGTAGAGTTGAATAAACGTTGCATTAGAAAGATACCAAGAAAATGATCATGTTAGGCTATTGTGTGTCATCTAATGTAAATTATGTGCCAGTAGTATTTATATCACGGTGCGCCTGGAAAGAATACGCCGTATTAACGAAAAATGTCACCGGCAAATACGCAAGGGGCTGTGTGTTCAATACTCATCCATGGCAATATCTTTTTCAAAGCTTGTAGAATCAGTTCAGACCGACTTATAAACACAGTAATTGTATTTACATAAGGGGTTTTTCTGTGGAAATCAAACTGTTAGCAATTTAATTTTGATCAGACACATCTCAAAAAATCATCTTGATAGTTGTTTTTGAAGTTGTTCAGGTAATTGCTTTCCATCATGTCTATTTGTTTGCTTTGAAAATGGGTGTAGCAAAAATAACCAACGAATAGATTTGGTTTTATTAGTGCTATTTAAAATTGCCACTTTCAATGTGTGCTTAAGCTCGAGATGTTTGAGTCAGATTCCTAACATCAAAAGGAGAAAGTTTTGCAGACGACTCGTGCCATTAATTATTAGAATAACTCATTATCACCTGTCGTCTGCTTAAACTATTGTTTCGAAATACATATAAGAATTATAACAAGCCTCTCCGGCACTCCGCCAGTTCTAGTCATTTTATGAAATCGATTAGAGAGTTGAAATAGTACAAAAAGTGTTTCAACGGATTAGTTCAGATTTATTGAAAAATGTATGCTACCTCAGTTTGTCGAAAACAATTTAAATTAATATGCCTAATGCATCGCAAGATCATTTACCACTTCATGTTACAGCGCGATGAATACGAGCCTTTTCAAATTTTACAACTACAAATAACTTTTGGCCACCTGACTATGAAAGCTACAATAAGGTACAAAATTGCATAATCCAAAATTTGTTATTCGATCTTCTTATTATAGATTATTTTACATGAGACAGTTTAACGTTTTTCAATAAACTTGTGCAGACGTGTTTAAAAATGTACGCTACCGCAGCTTACAGAGAACTCTTTACAATAAACTGTCTAATGCATTGCAATTTCAATCAGCATTTCATTTCACGGCGCGACGAATATCATTCACTCTAAGTTATACGACTGCAAAAAACTTTTGGCCACGTAACTTTTAAAACTACAATAAGGTGCAAAATGGCATAATTCTAAGTTGATTATTAATACTTTTTATTAATGATTTTTCCCACATTATGAATTTTAAACTATGTTAACGCGATCTACTCTTGTTTTTTACTAGTTAGCAAATTTTGGGGTTAACTTACGCAGTATACACTCTGCTGAAAATCAAGCCTCAATAAAATTTAGGTGAGTAAGTTCTTTGTTAACACAGTCAAAAGTCAAAGCAAAAATAGGGTTGTTCAAATGGAATTAAAAGATATTTTACAAATTTCAGTCAAACTAATTTGATTATTCAATAAAAATATCGTAAGAAAATACATTTTTAAACCTACTTTTTCATAAATTAAGAATTTGGTCATCGAAGGCTGCAGTACATTTGAAAATTGCAATGCGTTATATTAAAACAATTTAGAAAATTTGCAGCAATTTTAAAAACTATCGAAAAAGTCAAAATGGCTGTTGTATTTTCATGATTGAGTTATTAAACACGCATCCATGTTTTAAAAAGTTTCTTCAAAGTCAAGATTACAAGTTTGTTGCGGTAAACCCTTTAGAGCTCACAAAAAGGAGGATAAAACAGTTTTCTCTTGTTATATAGGATTCAATCAAATTTGAGATCAGCGTAGAGTTGAATAAACGTTGCATTAGGAAGATACCAAGAAAATGATCATGTTAGGCTATTGTGTGTCATCTAATGTAAATTATGTGCCAGTAGTATTTATATCACGGTGCGCCTGGAAACAATACGCCGTATTAATGAAAAATGTCACCGGCAAATACACAAAGGGCTGTGTGTTCAATACTCATCCATGGCAATATCTTTTTCAAAGCTTGTAGAATCAGTTCAGACCGACTTTTAAACACAGTAATTGTATTTACATAAGGGGTTTTTCTGTGGAAATCAAACTGTTAGCAATTTAATTTTGATCAGACACATCTCAAAAAATCATCTTGATAGTTGTTTTTGAAGTTGTTCAGGTAATTGCTTTCCAACATGTCTATTTGTTTGCTTTGAAAATGGGTGTAGCAAAAATAAACAACGAATAGATTTGGTTTTATTAGTGCTATTTAAAATTGCCACTTTCAATGTGTGCTTAAGCTCGAGATGTTTGAGTCAGATTCCTAACATCAAAAGGAGAAAGTTTTGCAGACGACTCGTGCCATTAAGTATTAGAATAACTCATTATCACCTGTCGTCTGCTTAAACTATTGTTTCGAAATACATATAAGAATTATAACAAGCCTCTCCGGCACTCCGCCAGTTCTAGTCATTTTATGAAATCGATTAGAGAGTTGAAATAGTACAAAAAGTGTTTCAACGGATTAGTTCAGATTTATTGAAAAATGTATGCTACCTCAGTTTGTCGAAAACAATTTAAATTAATATGCCTAATGCATCGCAAGATCATTTACCACTTCATGTTACAGCGCGATGAATACGAGCCTTTTCAAATTTTACAACTACAAATAACTTTTGGCCACCTGACTATGAAAGCTACAATAAGGTACAAAATTGCATAATCCAAAATTTGTTATTCGATCTTCTTATTATAGATTATTTTACATGAGACAGTTTAACGTTTTTCAATAAACTTGTGCAGACGTGTTTAAAAATGTACGCTACCGCAGCTTACAGAGAACTCTTTACAATAAACTGTCTAATGCATTGCAATTTCAATCAGCATTTCATTTCACGGCGCAACGAATATCATTCACTCTAAGTTATACGACTGCAAAAAACTTTTGGCCACGTAACTTTTAAAACTACAATAAGGTGCAAAATGGCATAATTCTAAGTTGATTATTAATACTTTTTATTAATGATTTTTCCCACATTATGAATTTTAAACTATGTTAACGCGATCTACTCTTGTTTTTTACTAGTTAGCAAATTTTGGGGTTAACTTACGCAGTATACACTCTGCTGAAAATCAAGCCTCAATAAAATTTAGGTGAGTAAGTTCTTTGTTAACACAGTCAAAAGTCAAAGCAAAAATAGGGTTGTTCAAATGGAATTAAAAGATATTTTACAAATTTCAGTCAAACTAATTTGATTATTCAATAAAAATATCGTAAGAAAATACATTTTTAAACCTACTTTTTCATAAATTAAGAATTTGGTCATCGAAGGCTGCAGTACATTTGAAAATTGCAATGCGTTATATTAAAACAATTTAGAAAATTTGCAGCAATTTTAAAAACTATCGAAAAAGTCAAAATGCTGTTATATTTTCATGATTGAGTTATTAAACACGCATCCATGTTTTAAAAAGTTTCTTCAAAGTCAAGATTACAAGTTTGTTGCGGTAAACCCTTTAGAGCTCACAAAAAGGATGATAAAACAGTTTTCTCTTGTTATATAGGATTCAATCAAGTTTGAGATCAGCGTAGAGTTGAATAAACGTTGCATTAGGAAGATACCAAGAAAATGATCATGTTAGGCTATTGTGTGTCATCTAATGTAAATTATGTGCCAGTAGTATTTATATCACGGTGCGCCTGGAAACAATACGCCGTATTAATGAAAAATGTCACCGGCAAATACACAAAGGGCTGTGTGTTCAATACTCATCCATGGCAATATCTTTTTCAAAGCTTGTAGAATCAGTTCAGACCGACTTTTAAACACAGTAATTGTATTTACATAAGGGGTTTTTCTGTGGAAATCAAACTGTTAGCAATTTAATTTTGATCAGACACATCTCAAAAAATCATCTTGATAGTTGTTTTTGAAGTTGTTCAGGTAATTGCTTTCCAACATGTCTATTTGTTTGCTTTGAAAATGGGTGTAGCAAAAATAAACAACGAATAGATTTGGTTTTATTAGTGCTATTTAAAATTGCCACTTTCAATGTGTGCTTAAGCTCGAGATGTTTGAGTCAGATTCCTAACATCAAAAGGAGAAAGTTTTGCAGACGAATCGTGCCATTAATTATTAGAATAACTCATTATCACCTGTCGTCTGCTTAAACTATTGTTTCGAAATACATATAAGAATTATAACAAGCCTCTCCGGCACTCCGCCAGTTCTAGTCATTTTATGAAATCGATTAGAGAGTTGAAATAGTACAAAAAGTGTTTCAACGGATTAGTTCAGATTTATTGAAAAATGTATGCTACCTCAGTTTGTCAAAAACAATTTAAATTAATATGCCTAATGCATCGCAAGATCATTTACCACTTCATGTTACAGCGCGATGAATACGAGCCTTTTCAAGTTTTACAACTACAAATAACTTTTGGCCACCTGACTATGAAAGCTACAATAAGGTACAAAATTGCATAATCCAAAATTTGTTATTCGATCTTCTTATTATAGATTATTTTACATGAGACAGTTTAACGTTTTTCAATAAACTTGTGCAGACGTGTTTAAAAATGTACGCTACCGCAGCTTACAGAGAACTCTTTACAATAAACTGTCTAATGCATTGCAATTTCAATCAGCATTTCATTTCACGGCGCGACGAATATCATTCACTCTAAGTTATACGACTGCAAAAAACTTTTGGCCACGTAACTTTTAAAACTACAATAAGGTGCAAAATGGCATAATTCTAAGTTGATTATTAATACTTTTTATTAATGATTTTTCCCACATTATGAATTTTAAACTATGTTAACGCGATCTACTCTTGTTTTTTACTAGTTAGCAAATTTTGGGGTTAACTTACGCAGTATACACTCTGCTGAAAATCAAGCCTCAATAAAATTTAGGTGAGTAAGTTCTTTGTTAACACAGTCAAAAGTCAAAGCAAAAATAGGGTTGTTCAAATGGAATTAAAAGATATTTTACAAATTTCAGTCAAACTAATTTGATTATTCAATAAAAATATCGTAAGAAAATACATTTTTAAACCTACTTTTTCATAAATTAAGAATTTGGTCATCGAAGGCTGCAGTACATTTGAAAATTGCAATGCGTTATATTAAAACAATTTAGAAAATTTGCAGCAATTTTAAAAACTATCGAAAAAGTCAAAATGGCTGTTATATTTTCATGATTGAGTTATTAAACACGCATCCATGTTTTAAAAAGTTTCTTCAAAGTCAAGATTACAAGTTTGTTGCGGTAAACCCTTTAGAGCTCACAAAAAGGATGATAAAACAGTTTTCTCTTGTTATATAGGATTCAATCAAATTTGAGATCAGCGTAGAGTTGAATAAACGTTGCATTAGGAAGATACCAAGAAAATGATCATGTTAGGCTATTGTGTGTCATCTAATGTAAATTATGTGCCAGTAGTATTTATATCACGGTGCGCCTGGAAACAATACGCCGTATTAATGAAAAATGTCACCGGCAAATACACAAAGGGCTGTGTGTTCAATACTCATCCATGGCAATATCTTTTTCAAAGCTTGTAGAATCAGTTCAGACCGACTTTTAAACACAGTAATTGTATTTACATAAGGGGTTTTTCTGTGGAAATCAAACTGTTAGCAATTTAATTTTGATCAGACACATCTCAAAAAATCATCTTGATAGTTGTTTTTGAAGTTGTTCAGGTAATTGCTTTCCAACATGTCTATTTGTTTGCTTTGAAAATGGGTGTAGCAAAAATAAACAACGAATAGATTTGGTTTTATTAGTGCTATTTAAAATTGCCACTTTCAATGTGTGCTTAAGCTCGAGATGTTTGAGTCAGATTCCTAACATCAAAAGGAGAAAGTTTTGCAGACGAATCGTGCCATTAATTATTAGAATAACTCATTATCACCTGTCGTCTGCTTAAACTATTGTTTCGAAATACATATAAGAATTATAACAAGCCTCTCCGGCACTCCGCCAGTTCTAGTCATTTTATGAAATCGATTAGAGAGTTGAAATAGTACAAAAAGTGTTTCAACGGATTAGTTCAGATTTATTGAAAAATGTATGCTACCTCAGTTTGTCAAAAACAATTTAAATTAATATGCCTAATGCATCGCAAGATCATTTACCACTTCATGTTACAGCGCGATGAATACGAGCCTTTTCAAGTTTTACAACTACAAATAACTTTTGGCCACCTGACTATGAAAGCTACAATAAGGTACAAAATTGCATAATCCAAAATTTGTTATTCGATCTTCTTATTATAGATTATTTTACATGAGACAGTTTAACGTTTTTCAATAAACTTGTGCCGACCTATTTAAAAATGTACGCTACCGCAGCTTACAGAGAACTCTTTACAATAAACTGTCTAACGCATTGCAATTTCAATCAGCATTTCATTTCACGGCGCGACGAATATCATTCACTCTAAGTTATACGACTGCAAAAAACTTTTGGCCACGTAACTTTTAAAACTACACTAAGGTACAAAATGGCATAATTCTAAGTTGATTATTAATACTTTTTATTAATGATTTTTCCCACATTATGAATTTTAAACTATGTTAACGCGATCTACTCTTGTTTTTTACTAGTTAGCAAATTTTGGGGTTAACTTACGCAGTATACACTCTGCTGAAAATCAAGCCTCAATAAAATTTAGGTGAGTAAGTTCTTTGTTAACACAGTCAAAAGTCAAAGCAAAAATAGGGTTGTTCAAATGGAATTAAAAGATATTTTACAAATTTCAGTCAAACTATTTAGATTAATCAATAACAATATCGTAAGAAAATACATTTTTAAACCTACTTTTTCATAAATTAAGAATTTGGTCATCGAAGGCTGCAGTACATTTGAAAATTGCAATGCGTTATATTAAAACAATATGGAAAATTTGCAGTAATTTTAAAAACTATCGAAAAAGTCAAAATGGCTGTTATATTTTCATGATTGAGTTATTAAACACGCATGCGTGTTTTAAAAAGTTTCTTCAAAGTCAAGATTACAAGTTTGTTGCGGTAAACCTTTTAGAGCTCACAAAAAGGAGGATAAAACAGTTTTCTCTTATTATATAGAATTCAATCAAATTTGAGATCAGCGTAGAGTTGAATAAACGTTGCATTAGAAAGATACCAAGAAAATGATCATGTTAGGCTATTGTGTGTCATCTAATGTAAATTATGTGCCAGTAGTATTTATATCACGGTGCGCCTGGAAAGAATACGCCGTATTAACGAAAAATGTCACCGGCAAATACGCAAGGGGCTGTGTGTTCAATACTCATCCATGGCAACATCTTTTTCAAAGCTTGTAGAATCAGTTCAGACCGACTTATAAACACAGTAATTGTATTTACATAAGGGGTTTTTCTGTGGAAATCAAACTGTTAGCAATTTAATTTTGATCAGACACATCTCAAAAAATCATCTTGATAGTTGTTTTTGAAGTTGTTCAGGTAATTGCTTTCCATCATGTCTATTTGTTTGCTTTGAAAATGGGTGTAGCAAAAATAACCAACGAATAGATTTGGTTTTATTAGTGCTATTTAAAATTGCTACTTTCAATGTGTGCTTAAGCTCGAGATGTTTGAGTCAGATTCCTAACATCAAAAGGAGAAAGTTTTGCAGACGACTCGTGCCATTAATTACATGTATTAGAATAACTCATTATCACCTGTTGTCTGCTTAAACTATTGTTTCGAAATACATATAAGAATTATAACAAGCCTCTCCGGCACTCCGCCAGTTCTAGTCATTTTATGAAATCGATTAGAGAGTTGAAATAGTACAAAAAGTGTTTCAACGGATTAGTTCAGATTTATTGAAAAATGTATGCTACCTCAGTTTGTCGAAAACAATTTAAATTAATATGCCTAATGCATCGCAAGATCATTTACCACTTCATGTTACAGCGCGATGAATACGAGCCTTTTCAAATTTTACAACTACAAATAACTTTTGGCCACCTGACTATGAAAGCTACAATAAGGTACAAAATTGCATAATCCAAAATTTGTTATTCGATCTTCTTATTATAGATTATTTTACATGAGACAGTTTAACGTTTTTCAATAAACTTGTGCAGACGTGTTTAAAAATGTACGCTACCGCAGCTTACAGAGAACTCTTTACAATAAACTGTCTAATGCATTGCAATTTCAATCAGCATTTCATTTCACGGCGCGACGAATATCATTCACTCTAAGTTATACGACTGCAAAAAACTTTTGGCCACGTAACTTTTAAAACTACAATAAGGTGCAAAATGGCATAATTCTAAGTTGATTATTAATACTTTTTATTAATGATTTTTCCCACATTATGAATTTTAAACTATGTTAACGCGATCTACTCTTGTTTTTTACTAGTTAGCAAATTTTGGGGTTAACTTACGCAGTATACACTCTGCTGAAAATCAAGCCTCAATAAAATTTAGGTGAGTAAGTTCTTTGTTAACACAGTCAAAAGTCAAAGCAAAAATAGGGTTGTTCAAATGGAATTAAAAGATATTTTACAAATTTCAGTCAATCTAATTTGATTATTCAATAAAAATATCGTAAGAAAATACATTTTTAAACCTACTTTTTCATAAATTAAGAATTTGGTCATCGAAGGCTGCAGTACATTTGAAAATTGCAATGCGTTATATTAAAACAATTTAGAAAATTTGCAGCAATTTTAAAAACTATCGAAAAAGTCAAAATGGCTGTTGTATTTTCATGATTGAGTTATTAAACACGCATCCATGTTTTAAAAAGTTTCTTCAAAGTCAAGATTACAAGTTTGTTGCGGTAAACCCTTTAGAGCTCACAAAAAGGAGGATAAAACAGTTTTCTCTTGTTATATAGGATTCAATCAAATTTGAGATCAGCGTAGAGTTGAATAAACGTTGCATTAGGAAGATACCAAGAAAATGATCATGTTAGGCTATTGTGTGTCATCTAATGTAAATTATGTGCCAGTAGTATTTATATCACGGTGCGCCTGGAAACAATACGCCGTATTAATGAAAAATGTCACCGGCAAATACACAAAGGGCTGTGTGTTCAATACTCATCCATGGCAATATCTTTTTCAAAGCTTGTAGAATCAGTTCAGACCGACTTTTAAACACAGTAATTGTATTTACATAAGGGGTTTTTCTGTGGAAATCAAACTGTTAGCAATTTAATTTTGATCAGACACATCTCAAAAAATCATCTTGATAGTTGTTTTTGAAGTTGTTCAGGTAATTGCTTTCCAACATGTCTATTTGTTTGCTTTGAAAATGGGTGTAGCAAAAATAAACAACGAATAGATTTGGTTTTATTAGTGCTATTTAAAATTGCCACTTTCAATGTGTGCTTAAGCTCGAGATGTTTGAGTCAGATTCCTAACATCAAAAGGAGAAAGTTTTGCAGACGAATCGTGCCATTAATTATTAGAATAACTCATTATCACCTGTCGTCTGCTTAAACTATTGTTTCGAAATACATATAAGAATTATAACAAGCCTCTCCGGCACTCCGCCAGTTCTAGTCATTTTATGAAATCGATTAGAGAGTTGAAATAGTACAAAAAGTGTTTCAACGGATTAGTTCAGATTTATTGAAAAATGTATGCTACCTCAGTTTGTCAAAAACAATTTAAATTAATATGCCTAATGCATCGCAAGATCATTTACCACTTCATGTTACAGCGCGATGAATACGAGCCTTTTCAAGTTTTACAACTACAAATAACTTTTGGCAACCTGACTATGAAAGCTACAATAAGGTACAAAATTGCATAATCCAAAATTTGTTATTCGATCTTCTTATTATAGATTATTTTACATGAGACAGTTTAACGTTTTTCAATAAACTTGTGCCGACGTATTTAAAAATGTACGCTACCGCAGCTTACAGAGAACTCTTTACAATAAACTGTCTAACGCATTGCAATTTCAATCAGCATTTCATTTCACGGCGCGACGAATATCATTCACTCTAAGTTATACGACTGCAAAAAACGTTTGGCCACGTAACTTTTAAAACTACACTAAGGTACAAAATGGCATAATTCTAAGTTGATTATTAATACTTTTTATTAATGATTTTTCCCACATTATGAATTTTAAACTATGTTAACGCGATCTACTCTTGTTTTTTACTAGTTAGCAAATTTTGGGGTTAACTTACGCAGTATACACTCTGCTGAAAATCAAGCCTCAATAAAATTTAGGTGAGTAAGTTCTTTGTTAACACAGTCAAAAGTCAAAGCAAAAATAGGGTTGTTCAAATGGAATTAAAAGATATTTTACAAATTTCAGTCAAACTATTTAGATTAATCAATAACAATATCGTAAGAAAATACATTTTTAAACCTACTTTTTCATAAATTAAGAATTTGGTCATCGAAGGCTGCAGTACATTTGAAAATTGCAATGCGTTATATTAAAACAATATGGAAAATTTGCAGTAATTTTAAAAACTATCGAAAAAGTCAAAATGGCTGTTATATTTTCATGATTGAGTTATTAAACACGCATGCGTGTTTTAAAAAGTTTCTTCAAAGTCAAGATTACAAGTTTGTTGCGGTAAACCTTTTAGAGCTCACAAAAAGGAGGATAAAACAGTTTTCTCTTTTTATATAGAATTCAATCCAATTTGAGATCAGCGTAGAGTTGAATAAACGTTGCATTAGAAAGATACCAAGAAAATGATCATGTTAGGCTATTGTGTGTCATCTAATGTAAATTATGTGCCAGTAGTATTTATATCACGGTGCGCCTGGAAAGAATACGCCGTATTAACGAAAAATGTCACCGGCAAATACGCAAGGGGCTGTGTGTTCAATACTCATCCATGGCAATATCTTTTTCAAAGCTTGTAGAATCAGTTCAGACCGACTTATAAACACAGTAATTGTATTTACATAAGGGGTTTTTCTGTGGAAATCAAACTGTTAGCAATTTAATTTTGATCAGACACATCTCAAAAAATCATCTTGATAGTTGTTTTTGAAGTTGTTCAGGTAATTGCTTTCCATCATGTCTATTTGTTTGCTTTGAAAATGGGTGTAGCAAAAATAACCAACGAATAGATTTGGTTTTATTAGTGCTATTTAAAATTGCCACTTTCAATGTGTGCTTAAGCTCGAGATGTTTGAGTCAGATTCCTAACATCAAAAGGAGAAAGTTTTGCAGACGACTCGTGCCATTAATTATTAGAATAACTCATTATCACCTGTCGTCTGCTTAAACTATTGTTTCGAAATACATATAAGAATTATAACAAGCCTCTCCGGCACTCCGCCAGTTCTAGTCATTTTATGAAATCGATTAGAGAGTTGAAATAGTACAAAAAGTGTTTCAACGGATTAGTTCAGATTTATTGAAAAATGTATGCTACCTCAGTTTGTCGAAAACAATTTAAATTAATATGCCTAATGCATCGCAAGATCATTTACCACTTCATGTTACAGCGCGATGAATACGAGCCTTTTCAAATTTTACAACTACAAATAACTTTTGGCCACCTGACTATGAAAGCTACAATAAGGTACAAAATTGCATAATCCAAAATTTGTTATTCGATCTTCTTATTATAGATTATTTTACATGAGACAGTTTAACGTTTTTCAATAAACTTGTGCAGACGTGTTTAAAAATGTACGCTACCGCAGCTTACAGAGAACTCTTTACAATAAACTGTCTAATGCATTGCAATTTCAATCAGCATTTCATTTCACGGCGCGACGAATATCATTCACTCTAAGTTATACGACTGCAAAAAACTTTTGGCCACGTAACTTTTAAAACTACAATAAGGTGCAAAATGGCATAATTCTAAGTTGATTATTAATACTTTTTATTAATGATTTTTCCCACATTATGAATTTTAAACTATGTTAACGCGATCTACTCTTGTTTTTTACTAGTTAGCAAATTTTGGGGTTAACTTACGCAGTATACACTCTGCTGAAAATCAAGCCTCAATAAAATTTAGGTGAGTAAGTTCTTTGTTAACACAGTCAAAAGTCAAAGCAAAAATAGGGTTGTTCAAATGGAATTAAAAGATATTTTACAAATTTCAGTCAAACTAATTTGATTATTCAATAAAAATATCGTAAGAAAATACATTTTTAAACCTACTTTTTCATAAATTAAGAATTTGGTCATCGAAGGCTGCAGTACATTTGAAAATTGCAATGCGTTATATTAAAACAATTTAGAAAATTTGCAGCAATTTTAAAAACTATCGAAAAAGTCAAAATGGCTGTTGTATTTTCATGATTGAGTTATTAAACACGCATCCATGTTTTAAAAAGTTTCTTCAAAGTCAAGATTACAAGTTTGTTGCGGTAAACCCTTTAGAGCTCACAAAAAGGAGGATAAAACAGTTTTCTCTTGTTATATAGGATTCAATCAAATTTGAGATCAGCGTAGAGTTGAATAAACGTTGCATTAGGAAGATACCAAGAAAATGATCATGTTAGGCTATTGTGTGTCATCTAATGTAAATTATGTGCCAGTAGTATTTATATCACGGTGCGCCTGGAAACAATACGCCGTATTAATGAAAAATGTCACCGGCAAATACACAAAGGGCTGTGTGTTCAATACTCATCCATGGCAATATCTTTTTCAAAGCTTGTAGAATCAGTTCAGACCGACTTTTAAACACAGTAATTGTATTTACATAAGGGGTTTTTCTGTGGAAATCAAACTGTTAGCAATTTAATTTTGATCAGACACATCTCAAAAAATCATCTTGATAGTTGTTTTTGAAGTTGTTCAGGTAATTGCTTTCCAACATGTCTATTTGTTTGCTTTGAAAATGGGTGTAGCAAAAATAAACAACGAATAGATTTGGTTTTATTAGTGCTATTTAAAATTGCCACTTTCAATGTGTGCTTAAGCTCGAGATGTTTGAGTCAGATTCCTAACATCAAAAGGAGAAAGTTTTGCAGACGAATCGTGCCATTAATTATTAGAATAACTCATTATCACCTGTCGTCTGCTTAAACTATTGTTTCGAAATACATATAAGAATTATAACAAGCCTCTCCGGCACTCCGCCAGTTCTAGTCATTTTATGAAATCGATTAGAGAGTTGAAATAGTACAAAAAGTGTTTCAACGGATTAGTTCAGATTTATTGAAAAATGTATGCTACCTCAGTTTGTCAAAAACAATTTAAATTAATATGCCTAATGCATCGCAAGATCATTTACCACTTCATGTTACAGCGCGATGAATACGAGCCTTTTCAAGTTTTACAACTACAAATAACTTTTGGCCACCTGACTATGAAAGCTACAATAAGGTACAAAATTGCATAATCCAAAATTTGTTATTCGATCTTCTTATTATAGATTATTTTACATGAGACAGTTTAACGTTTTTCAATAAACTTGTGCCGACGTATTTAAAAATGTACGCTACCGCAGCTTACAGAGAACTCTTTACAATAAACTGTCTAACGCATTGCAATTTCAATCAGCATTTCATTTCACGGCGCGACGAATATCATTCACTCTAAGTTATACGACTGCAAAAAACGTTTGGCCACGTAACTTTTAAAACTACACTAAGGTACAAAATGGCATAATTCTAAGTTGATTATTAATACTTTTTATTAATGATTTTTCCCACATTATGAATTTTAAACTATGTTAACGCGATCTACTCTTGTTTTTTACTAGTTAGCAAATTTTGGGGTTAACTTACGCAGTATACACTCTGCTGAAAATCAAGCCTCAATAAAATTTAGGTGAGTAAGTTCTTTGTTAACACAGTCAAAAGTCAAAGCAAAAATAGGGTTGTTCAAATGGAATTAAAAGATATTTTACAAATTTCAGTCAAACTATTTAGATTAATCAATAACAATATCGTAAGAAAATACATTTTTAAACCTACTTTTTCATAAATTAAGAATTTGGTCATCGAAGGCTGCAGTACATTTGAAAATTGCAATGCGTTATATTAAAACAATATGGAAAATTTGCAGTAATTTTAAAAACTATCGAAAAAGTCAAAATGGCTGTTATATTTTCATGATTGAGTTATTAAACACGCATGCGTGTTTTAAAAAGTTTCTTCAAAGTCAAGATTACAAGTTTGTTGCGGTAAACCTTTTAGAGCTCACAAAAAGGAGGATAAAACAGTTTTCTCTTATTATATAGAATTCAATCCAATTTGAGATCAGCGTAGAGTTGAATAAACGTTGCATTAGAAAGATACCAAGAAAATGATCATGTTAGGCTATTGTGTGTCATCTAATGTAAATTATGTGCCAGTAGTATTTATATCACGGTGCGCCTGGAAAGAATACGCCGTATTAACGAAAAATGTCACCGGCAAATACGCAAGGGGCTGTGTGTTCAATACTCATCCATGGCAACATCTTTTTCAAAGCTTGTAGAATCAGTTCAGACCGACTTATAAACACAGTAATTGTATTTACATAAGGGGTTTTTCTGTGGAAATCAAACTGTTAGCAATTTAATTTTGATCAGACACATCTCAAAAAATCATCTTGATAGTTGTTTTTGAAGTTGTTCAGGTAATTGCTTTCCATCATGTCTATTTGTTTGCTTTGAAAATGGGTGTAGCAAAAATAACCAACGAATAGATTTGGTTTTATTAGTGCTATTTAAAATTGCCACTTTCAATGTGTGCTTAAGCTCGAGATGTTTGAGTCAGATTCCTAACATCAAAAGGAGAAAGTTTTGCAGACGACTCGTGCCATTAATTACATGTATTAGAATAACTCATTATCACCTGTTGTCTGCTTAAACTATTGTTTCGAAATACATATAAGAATTATAACAAGCCTCTCCGGCACTCCGCCAGTTCTAGTCATTTTATGAAATCGATTAGAGAGTTGAAATAGTACAAAAAGTGTTTCAACGGATTAGTTCAGATTTATTGAAAAATGTATGCTACCTCAGTTTGTCGAAAACAATTTAAATTAATATGCCTAATGCATCGCAAGATCATTTACCACTTCATGTTACAGCGCGATGAATACGAGCCTTTTCAAATTTTACAACTACAAATAACTTTTGGCCACCTGACTATGAAAGCTACAATAAGGTACAAAATTGCATAATCCAAAATTTGTTATTCGATCTTCTTATTATAGATTATTTTACATGAGACAGTTTAACGTTTTTCAATAAACTTGTGCAGACGTGTTTAAAAATGTACGCTACCGCAGCTTACAGAGAACTCTTTACAATAAACTGTCTAATGCATTGCAATTTCAATCAGCATTTCATTTCACGGCGCAACGAATATCATTCACTCTAAGTTATACAACTGCAAAAAACTTTTGGCCACGTAACTTTTAAAACTACAATAAGGTGCAAAATGGCATAATTCTAAGTTGATTATTAATACTTTTTATTAATGATTTTTCCCACATTATGAATTTTAAACTATGTTAACGCGATCTACTCTTGTTTTTTACTAGTTAGCAAATTTTGGGGTTAACTTACGCAGTATACACTCTGCTGAAAATCAAGCCTCAATAAAATTTAGGTGAGTAAGTTCTTTGTTAACACAGTCAAAAGTCAAAGCAAAAATAGGGTTGTTCAAATGGAATTAAAAGATATTTTACAAATTTCAGTCAAACTAATTTGATTATTCAATAAAAATATCGTAAGAAAATACATTTTTAAACCTACTTTTTCATAAATTAAGAATTTGGTCATCGAAGGCTGCAGTACATTTGAAAATTGCAATGCGTTATATTAAAACAATTTAGAAAATTTGCAGCAATTTTAAAAACTATCGAAAAAGTCAAAATGGCTGTTGTATTTTCATGATTGAGTTATTAAACACGCATCCATGTTTTAAAAAGTTTCTTCAAAGTCAAGATTACAAGTTTGTTGCGGTAAACCCTTTAGAGCTCACAAAAAGGATGATAAAACAGTTTTCTCTTATTATATAGGATTCAATCAAATTTGAGATCAGCGTAGAGTTGAATAAACGTTGCATTAGGAAGATACCAAGAAAATGATCATGTTAGGCTATTGTGTGTCATCTAATGTAAATTATGTGCCAGTAGTATTTATATCACGGTGCGCCTGGAAACAATACGCCGTATTAATGAAAAATGTCACCGGCAAATACACAAAGGGCTGTGTGTTCAATACTCATCCATGGCAATATCTTTTTCAAAGCTTGTAGAATCAGTTCAGACCGACTTTTAAACACAGTAATTGTATTTACATAAGGGGTTTTTCTGTGGAAATCAAACTGTTAGCAATTTAATTTTGATCAGACACATCTCAAAAAATCATCTTGATAGTTGTTTTTGAAGTTGTTCAGGTAATTGCTTTCCAACATGTCTATTTGTTTGCTTTGAAAATGGGTGTAGCAAAAATAAACAACGAATAGATTTGGTTTTATTAGTGCTATTTAAAATTGCCACTTTCAATGTGTGCTTAAGCTCGAGATGTTTGAGTCAGATTCCTAACATCAAAAGGAGAAAGTTTTGCAGACGAATCGTGCCATTAATTATTAGAATAACTCATTATCACCTGTCGTCTGCTTAAACTATTGTTTCGAAATACATATAAGAATTATAACAAGCCTCTCCGGCACTCCGCCAGTTCTAGTCATTTTATGAAATCGATTAGAGAGTTGAAATAGTACAAAAAGTGTTTCAACGGATTAGTTCAGATTTATTGAAAAATGTATGCTACCTCAGTTTGTCAAAAACAATTTAAATTAATATGCCTAATGCATCGCAAGATCATTTACCACTTCATGTTACAGCGCGATGAATACGAGCCTTTTCAAGTTTTACAACTACAAATAACTTTTGGCCACCTGACTATGAAAGCTACAATAAGGTACAAAATTGCATAATCCAAAATTTGTTATTCGATCTTCTTATTATAGATTATTTTACATGAGACAGTTTAACGTTTTTCAATAAACTTGTGCCGACGTATTTAAAAATGTACGCTACCGCAGCTTACAGAGAACTCTTTACAATAAACTGTCTAACGCATTGCAATTTCAATCAGCATTTCATTTCACGGCGCGACGAATATCATTCACTCTAAGTTATACGACTGCAAAAAACGTTTGGCCACGTAACTTTTAAAACTACAATAAGGTGCAAAATGGCATAATTCTAAGTTGATTATTAATACTTTTTATTAATGATTTTTCCCACATTATGAATTTTAAACTATGTTAACGCGATCTACTCTTGTTTTTTACTAGTTAGCAAATTTTGGGGTTAACTTACGCAGTATACACTCTGCTGAAAATCAAGCCTCAATAAAATTTAGGTGAGTAAGTTCTTTGTTAACACAGTCAAAAGTCAAAGCAAAAATAGGGTTGTTCAAATGGAATTAAAAGATATTTTACAAATTTCAGTCAAACTAATTTGATTATTCAATAAAAATATCGTAAGAAAATACATTTTTAAACCTACTTTTTCATAAATTAAGAATTTGGTCATCGAAGGCTGCAGTACATTTGAAAATTGCAATGCGTTATATTAAAACAATTTAGAAAATTTGCAGCAATTTTAAAAACTATCGAAAAAGTCAAAATGGCTGTTGTATTTTCATGATTGAGTTATTAAACACGCATCCATGTTTTAAAAAGTTTCTTCAAAGTCAAGATTACAAGTTTGTTGCGGTAAACCCTTTAGAGCTCACAAAAAGGAGGATAAAACAGTTTTCTCTTGTTATATAGGATTCAATCAAATTTGAGATCAGCGTAGAGTTGAATAAACGTTGCATTAGGAAGATACCAAGAAAATGATCATGTTAGGCTATTGTGTGTCATCTAATGTAAATTATGTGCCAGTAGTATTTATATCACGGTGCGCCTGGAAACAATACGCCGTATTAATGAAAAATGTCACCGGCAAATACACAAAGGGCTGTGTGTTCAATACTCATCCATGGCAATATCTTTTTCAAAGCTTGTAGAATCAGTTCAGACCGACTTTTAAACACAGTAATTGTATTTACATAAGGGGTTTTTCTGTGGAAATCAAACTGTTAGCAATTTAATTTTGATCAGACACATCTCAAAAAATCATCTTGATAGTTGTTTTTGAAGTTGTTCAGGTAATTTCTTTCCAACACGTCTATTTGTTTGCTTTGAAAATGGGTGTAGCAAAAATAAACAATGAATAGATTTGGTTTTATTAGTGCTATTTAAAAATGCCACTTTCAATGTGTGCTTAAGCTCGAGATGTTTGAGTCAGATTCCTAACATCAAAAGGAGAAAGTTTTGCAGACGACTCGTGCCATTAAGTATTAGAACAACTCATTATCACCTGTCGTCTGCTTAAACTATTGTTTCGAAATACATATAGGAATTATAACAAGCCTCTCCGGCACTCCGCGAGTTCTAGTCGTTATATGAAATCGATTAGAGAGTTGAAATAGTACAAAAAGTGTTTCAACGGATTAGTTCAGATTTATTGAAAAATGTATGCTACCTCAGTTTGTCAAAAACAATTTAAATTAATATGCCTAATGCATCGCAAGATCATTTACCACTTCATGTTACAGCGCGATGAATACGAGCCTTTTCAAGTTTTACAACTACAAATAACTTTTGGCCACCTGACTATGAAAGCTACAATAAGGTACAAAATTGCATAATCCAAAATTTGTTATTCGATCTTCTTATTATAGATTATTTTACATGAGACAGTTTAACGTTTTTCAATAAACTTATGCCGACGTATTTAAAAATGTACGCTACCGCAGCTTACAGAGAACTCTTTACAATAAACTGTCTAACGCATTGCAATTTCAATCAGCATTTCATTTCACGGCGCGACGAATATCATTCACTCTAAGTTATACGACTGCAAAAAACTTTTGGCCACGTAACTTTTAAAACTACAATAAGGTACAAAATGGCATAATTCTAATTTGATTATTAATAACTTTTACTAATGATTTTTCCCACATTATGTATTTTAAACTATGTTAACGCGATCTACTCTTGTTTTTTACTAGTTAGCAAATTTTGGGGTTAACTTACGCAGTATAAACTCTGCTGAAAATCAAGCCTCAATAAAATTTAGGTGAGTAAGTTCTTTGTTAACACAGTCAAAAGTCAAAGCCAAAATAGGGTTGTTCAAATGGAATTAAAAGACAATTTACAAATTTCAGTCAAACTATTTAGATTAATCAATAAAAATATCGTAAGAAAATACATTTTTAAACCTACTTTTTCATAAATTAAGAAATTGGTCATCGAAGGCTGCAGTACATTTGAAAATTGCAATGCGTTATATTAAAACAATTTGGAAAATTTGCAGTAATTTTAAAAACTATCGAAAAAGTCAAAATCGCTGTTATATTTTCATGATTGAGTTATTAAACACGCATGCGTCTTTTAAAAAGTTTCTTCAAAGTCAAGATTACAAGTTTGTTGCGGTAAACCTTTTAGAGCTCACAAAAAGGAGGATAAAACAGTTTTCTCTTATTATATAGGATTCAATCAAATTTGAGATCAGCGTGGATTTGAATAATCGTTGCATTAGGAAGATACCAAGAAAATGATCGTGTTAGGCTATTGTGTGTCATCTAATGTAAATTATGTGCCAGTAGTATTTATATCACGGTGCGCCTGGAAACAATACGCCGTATTAATGAAAAATGTAACCGGCAAATACACAAAGGGCTGTGTGTTCAATACTCATCCATGGCAATATCTTTTTCAAAGCTTGTAGAATCAGTTCAGACCGACTTATAAACACAGTAATTGTATTTACATAAGGGGTTTTTCTGTGGAAATCAAACTGTTAGCAATTTAATTTTGATCAGACACATCTCAAAAAATCATCTTGATAGTTGTTTTTGAAGTTGTTCAGGTAATTGCTTTCCATCATGTCTATTTGTTTGCTTTGAAAATGGGTGTAGCAAAAATAACCAACGAATAGATTTGGTTTTATTAGTGCTATTTAAAATTGCCACTTTCAATGTGTGCTTAAGCTCGAGATGTTTGAGTCAGATTCCTAACATCAAAAGGAGAAAGTTTTGCAGACGACTCGTGCCATTAAGTATTAGAATAACTCATTATCACCTGTCGTCTGCTTAAACTATTGTTTCGAAATACATATAAGAATTATAACAAGCCTCTCTGGCACTCCGCCAGTTCTAGTCATTTTATGAAATCGATTAGAGAGTTGAAATAGTACAAAAAGTGTTTCAACGGATTAGTTCAGATTTATTGAAAAATGTATGCTACCTCAGTTTGTCGAAAACAATTTAAATTAATATGCCTAATGCATCGCAAGATCATTTACCACTTCATGTTACAGCGCGATGAATACGAGCCTTTTCAAATTTTACAACTACAAATAACTTTTGGCCACCTGACTATGAAAGCTACAATAAGGTACAAAATTGCATAATCCAAAATTTGTTATTCGATCTTCTTATTATAGATTATTTTACATGAGACAGTTTAACGTTTTTCAATAAACTTGTGCAGACGTGTTTAAAAATGTACGCTACCGCAGCTTACAGAGAACTCTTTACAATAAACTGTCTAATGCATTGCAATTTCAATCAGCATTTCATTTCACGGCGCGACGAATATCATTCACTCTAAGTTATACGACTGCAAAAAACTTTTGGCCACGTAACTTTTAAAACTACAATAAGGTGCAAAATGGCATAATTCTAAGTTGATTATTAATACTTTTTATTAATGATTTTTCCCACATTATGAATTTTAAACTATGTTAACGCGATCTACTCTTGTTTTTTACTAGTTAGCAAATTTTGGGGTTAACTTACGCAGTATACACTCTGCTGAAAATCAAGCCTCAATAAAATTTAGGTGAGTAAGTTCTTTGTTAACACAGTCAAAAGTCAAAGCAAAAATAGGGTTGTTCAAATGGAATTAAAAGATATTTTACAAATTTCAGTCAATCTAATTTGATTATTCAATAAAAATATCGTAAGAAAATACATTTTTAAACCTACTTTTTCATAAATTAAGAATTTGGTCATCGAAGGCTGCAGTACATTTGAAAATTGCAATGCGTTATATTAAAACAATTTAGAAAATTTGCAGCAATTTTAAAAACTATCGAAAAAGTCAAAATGGCTGTTGTATTTTCATGATTGAGTTATTAAACACGCATCCATGTTTTAAAAAGTTTCTTCAAAGTCAAGATTACAAGTTTGTTGCGGTAAACCCTTTAGAGCTCACAAAAAGGAGGATAAAACAGTTTTCTCTTGTTATATAGGATTCAATCAAATTTGAGATCAGCGTAGAGTTGAATAAACGTTGCATTAGGAAGATACCAAGAAAATGATCATGTTAGGCTATTGTGTGTCATCTAATGTAAATTATGTGCCAGTAGTATTTATATCACGGTGCGCCTGGAAACAATACGCCGTATTAATGAAAAATGTCACCGGCAAATACACAAAGGGCTGTGTGTTCAATACTCATCCATGGCAATATCTTTTTCAAAGCTTGTAGAATCAGTTCAGACCGACTTTTAAACACAGTAATTGTATTTACATAAGGGGTTTTTCTGTGGAAATCAAACTGTTAGCAATTTAATTTTGATCAGACACATCTCAAAAAATCATCTTGATAGTTGTTTTTGAAGTTGTTCAGGTAATTGCTTTCCAACATGTCTATTTGTTTGCTTTGAAAATGGGTGTAGCAAAAATAAACAACGAATAGATTTGGTTTTATTAGTGCTATTTAAAATTGCCACTTTCAATGTGTGCTTAAGCTCGAGATGTTTGAGTCAGATTCCTAACATCAAAAGGAGAAAGTTTTGCAGACGAATCGTGCCATTAATTATTAGAATAACTCATTATCACCTGTCGTCTGCTTAAACTATTGTTTCGAAATACATATAAGAATTATAACAAGCCTCTCCGGCACTCCGCCAGTTCTAGTCATTTTATGAAATCGATTAGAGAGTTGAAATAGTACAAAAAGTGTTTCAACGGATTAGTTCAGATTTATTGAAAAATGTATGCTACCTCAGTTTGTCAAAAACAATTTAAATTAATATGCCTAATGCATCGCAAGATCATTTACCACTTCATGTTACAGCGCGATGAATACGAGCCTTTTCAAGTTTTACAACTACAAATAACTTTTGGCCACCTGACTATGAAAGCTACAATAAGGTACAAAATTGCATAATCCAAAATTTGTTATTCGATCTTCTTATTATAGATTATTTTACATGAGACAGTTTAACGTTTTTCAATAAACTTGTGCCGACGTATTTAAAAATGTACGCTACCGCAGCTTACAGAGAACTCTTTACAATAAACTGTCTAACGCATTGCAATTTCAATCAGCATTTCATTTCACGGCGCGACGAATATCATTCACTCTAAGTTATACGACTGCAAAAAACTTTTGGCCACGTAACTTTTAAAACTACACTAAGGTACAAAATGGCATAATTCTAAGTTGATTATTAATACTTTTTATTAATGATTTTTCCCACATTATGAATTTTAAACTATGTTAACGCGATCTACTCTTGTTTTTTACTAGTTAGCAAATTTTGGGGTTAACTTACGCAGTATACACTCTGCTGAAAATCAAGCCTCAATAAAATTTAGGTGAGTAAGTTCTTTGTTAACACAGTCAAAAGTCAAAGCAAAAATAGGGTTGTTCAAATGGAATTAAAAGATATTTTACAAATTTCAGTCAAACTATTTAGATTAATCAATAACAATATCGTAAGAAAATACATTTTTAAACCTACTTTTTCATAAATTAAGAATTTGGTCATCGAAGGCTGCAGTACATTTGAAAATTGCAATGCGTTATATTAAAACAATATGGAAAATTTGCAGTAATTTTAAAAACTATCGAAAAAGTCAAAATGGCTGTTATATTTTCATGATTGAGTTATTAAACACGCATGCGTGTTTTAAAAAGTTTCTTCAAAGTCAAGATTACAAGTTTGTTGCGGTAAACCTTTTAGAGCTCACAAAAAGGAGGATAAAACAGTTTTCTCTTATTATATAGAATTCAATCCAATTTGAGATCAGCGTAGAGTTGAATAAACGTTGCATTAGAAAGATACCAAGAAAATGATCATGTTAGGCTATTGTGTGTCATCTAATGTAAATTATGTGCCAGTAGTATTTATATCACGGTGCGCCTGGAAAGAATACGCCGTATTAACGAAAAATGTCACCGGCAAATACGCAAGGGGCTGTGTGTTCAATACTCATCCATGGCAACATCTTTTTCAAAGCTTGTAGAATCAGTTCAGACCGACTTATAAACACAGTAATTGTATTTACATAAGGGGTTTTTCTGTGGAAATCAAACTGTTAGCAATTTAATTTTGATCAGACACATCTCAAAAAATCATCTTGATAGTTGTTTTTGAAGTTGTTCAGGTAATTGCTTTCCATCATGTCTATTTGTTTGCTTTGAAAATGGGTGTAGCAAAAATAACCAACGAATAGATTTGGTTTTATTAGTGCTATTTAAAATTGCCACTTTCAATGTGTGCTTAAGCTCGAGATGTTTGAGTCAGATTCCTAACATCAAAAGGAGAAAGTTTTGCAGACGACTCGTGCCATTAAGTATTAGAATAACTCATTATCACCTGTCGTCTGCTTAAACTATTGTTTCGAAATACATATAAGAATTATAACAAGCCTCTCCGGCACTCCGCCAGTTCTAGTCATTTTATGAAATCGATTAGAGAGTTGAAATAGTACAAAAAGTGTTTCAACGGATTAGTTCAGATTTATTGAAAAATGTATGCTACCTCAGTTTGTCGAAAACAATTTAAATTAATATGCCTAATGCATCGCAAGATCATTTACCACTTCATGTTACAGCGCGATGAATACGAGCCTTTTCAAATTTTACAACTACAAATAACTTTTGGCCACCTGACTATGAAAGCTACAATAAGGTACAAAATTGCATAATCCAAAATTTGTTATTCGATCTTCTTATTATAGATTATTTTACATGAGACAGTTTAACGTTTTTCAATAAACTTGTGCAGACGTGTTTAAAAATGTACGCTACCGCAGCTTACAGAGAACTCTTTACAATAAACTGTCTAATGCATTGCAATTTCAATCAGCATTTCATTTCACGGCGCAACGAATATCATTCACTCTAAGTTATACAACTGCAAAAAACTTTTGGCCACGTAACTTTTAAAACTACAATAAGGTGCAAAATGGCATAATTCTAAGTTGATTATTAATACTTTTTATTAATGATTTTTCCCACATTATGAATTTTAAACTATGTTAACGCGATCTACTCTTGTTTTTTACTAGTTAGCAAATTTTGGGGTTAACTTACGCAGTATACACTCTGCTGAAAATCAAGCCTCAATAAAATTTAGGTGAGTAAGTTCTTTGTTAACACAGTCAAAAGTCAAAGCAAAAATAGGGTTGTTCAAATGGAATTAAAAGATATTTTACAAAGTTCAGTCAAACTAATTTGATTATTCAATAAAAATATCGTAAGAAAATACATTTTTAAACCTACTTTTTCATAAATTAAGAATTTGGTCATCGAAGGCTGCAGTACATTTGAAAATTGCAATGCGTTATATTAAAACAATTTAGAAAATTTGCAGCAATTTTAAAAACTATCGAAAAAGTCAAAATGGCTGTTGTATTTTCATGATTGAGTTATTAAACACGCATCCATGTTTTAAAAAGTTTCTTCAAAGTCAAGATTACAAGTTTGTTGCGGTAAACCCTTTAGAGCTCACAAAAAGGATGATAAAACAGTTTTCTCTTGTTATATAGGATTCAATCAAATTTGAGATCAGCGTAGAGTTGAATAAACGTTGCATTAGGAAGATACCAAGAAAATGATCATGTTAGGCTATTGTGTGTCATCTAATGTAAATTATGTGCCAGTAGTATTTATATCACGGTGCGCCTGGAAACAATACGCCGTATTAATGAAAAATGTCACCGGCAAATACACAAAGGGCTGTGTGTTCAATACTCATCCATGGCAATATCTTTTTCAAAGCTTGTAGAATCAGTTCAGACCGACTTTTAAACACAGTAATTGTATTTACATAAGGGGTTTTTCTGTGGAAATCAAACTGTTAGCAATTTAATTTTGATCAGACACATCTCAAAAAATCATCTTGATAGTTGTTTTTGAAGTTGTTCAGGTAATTGCTTTCCAACATGTCTATTTGTTTGCTTTGAAAATGGGTGTAGCAAAAATAAACAACGAATAGATTTGGTTTTATTAGTGCTATTTAAAATTGCCACTTTCAATGTGTGCTTAAGCTCGAGATGTTTGAGTCAGATTCCTAACATCAAAAGGAGAAAGTTTTGCAGACGAATCGTGCCATTAATTATTAGAATAACTCATTATCACCTGTCATCTGCTTAAACTATTGTTTCGAAATACATATAAGAATTATAACAAGCCTCTCCGGCACTCCGCCAGTTCTAGTCATTTTATGAAATTGATTAGAGAGTTGAAATAGTACAAAAAGTGTTTCAACGGATTAGTTCAGATTTATTGAAAAATGTATGCTACCTCAGTTTGTCAAAAACAATTTAAATTAATATGCCTAATGCATCGCAAGATCATTTACCACTTCATGTTACAGCGCGATGAATACGAGCCTTTTCAAGTTTTACAACTACAAATAACTTTTGGCCACCTGACTATGAAAGCTACAATAAGGTACAAAATTGCATAATCCAAAATTTGTTATTCGATCTTCTTATTATAGATTATTTTACATGAGACAGTTTAACGTTTTTCAATAAACTTGTGCCGACGTATTTAAAAATGTACGCTACCGCAGCTTACAGAGAACTCTTTACAATAAACTGTCTAACGCATTGCAATTTCAATCAGCATTTCATTTCACGGCGCGACGAATATCATTCACTCTAAGTTATACGACTGCAAAAAACGTTTGGCCACGTAACTTTTAAAACTACACTAAGGTACAAAATGGCATAATTCTAAGTTGATTATTAATACTTTTTATTAATGATTTTTCCCACATTATGAATTTTAAACTATGTTAACGCGATCTACTCTTGTTTTTTACTAGTTAGCAAATTTTGGGGTTAACTTACGCAGTATACACTCTGCTGAAAATCAAGCCTCAATAAAATTTAGGTGAGTAAGTTCTTTGTTAACACAGTCAAAAGTCAAAGCAAAAATAGGGTTGTTCAAATGGAATTAAAAGATATTTTACAAATTTCAGTCAAACTATTTAGATTAATCAATAACAATATCGTAAGAAAATACATTTTTAAACCTACTTTTTCATAAATTAAGAATTTGGTCATCGAAGGCTGCAGTACATTTGAAAATTGCAATGCGTTATATTAAAACAATATGGAAAATTTGCAGTAATTTTAAAAACTATCGAAAAAGTCAAAATGGCTGTTATATTTTCATGATTGAGTTATTAAACACGCATGCGTGTTTTAAAAAGTTTCTTCAAAGTCAAGATTACAAGTTTGTTGCGGTAAACCTTTTAGAGCTCACAAAAAGGAGGATAAAACAGTTTTCTCTTATTATATAGAATTCAATCCAATTTGAGATCAGCGTAGAGTTGAATAAACGTTGCATTAGAAAGATACCAAGAAAATGATCATGTTAGGCTATTGTGTGTCATCTAATGTAAATTATGTGCCAGTAGTATTTATATCACGGTGCGCCTGGAAAGAATACGCCGTATTAACGAAAAATGTCACCGGCAAATACGCAAGGGGCTGTGTGTTCAATACTCATCCATGGCAATATCTTTTTCAAAGCTTGTAAAATCAGTTCAGACCGACTTATAAACACAGTAATTGTATTTACATAAGGGGTTTTTCTGTGGAAATCAAACTGTTAGCAATTTAATTTTGATCAGACACATCTCAAAAAATCATCTTGATAGTTGTTTTTGAAGTTGTTCAGGTAATTGCTTTCCATCATGTCTATTTGTTTGCTTTGAAAATGGGTGTAGCAAAAATAACCAACGAATAGATTTGGTTTTATTAGTGCTATTTAAAATTGCCACTTTCAATGTGTGCTTAAGCTCGAGATGTTTGAGTCAGATTCCTAACATCAAAAGGAGAAAGTTTTGCAGACGACTCGTGCCATTAATTATTAGAATAACTCATTATCACCTGTCGTCTGCTTAAACTATTGTTTCGAAATACATATAAGAATTATAACAAGCCTCTCCGGCACTCCGCCAGTTCTAGTCATTTTATGAAATCGATTAGAGAGTTGAAATAGTACAAAAAGTGTTTCAACGGATTAGTTCAGATTTATTGAAAAATGTATGCTACCTCAGTTTGTCGAAAACAATTTAAATTAATATGCCTAATGCATCGCAAGATCATTTACCACTTCATGTTACAGCGCGATGAATACGAGCCTTTTCAAATTTTACAACTACAAATAACTTTTGGCCACCTGACTATGAAAGCTACAATAAGGTACAAAATTGCATAATCCAAAATTTGTTATTCGGTCTTCTCATTATAGATTATTTTACATGAGACAGTTTAACGTTTTTCAATAAACTTGTGCAGACGTGTTTAAAAATGTACGCTACCGCAGCTTACAGAGAACTCTTTACAATAAACTGTCTAATGCATTGCAATTTCAATCAGCATTTCATTTCACGGCGCGACGAATATCATTCACTCTAAGTTATACGACTGCAAAAAACTTTTGGCCACGTAACTTTTAAAACTACAATAAGGTGCAAAATGGCATAATTCTAAGTTGATTATTAATACTTTTTATTAATGATTTTTCCCACATTATGAATTTTAAACTATGTTAACGCGATCTACTCTTGTTTTTTACTAGCTAGCAAATTTTGGGGTTAACTTACGCAGTATACACTCTGCTGAAAATCAAGCCTCAATAAAATTTAGGTGAGTAAGTTCTTTGTTAACACAGTCAAAAGTCAAAGCAAAAATAGGGTTGTTCAAATGGAATTAAAAGATATTTTACAAATTTCAGTCAAACTAATTTGATTATTCAATAAAAATATCGTAAGAAAATACATTTTTAAACCTACTTTTTCATAAATTAAGAATTTGGTCATCGAAGGCTGCAGTACATTTGAAAATTGCAATGCGTTATATTAAAACAATTTAGAAAATTTGCAGCAATTTTAAAAACTATCGAAAAAGTCAAAATGGCTGTTGTATTTTCATGATTGAGTTATTAAACACGCATCCATGTTTTAAAAAGTTTCTTCAAAGTCAAGATTACAAGTTTGTTGCGGTAAACCCTTTAGAGCTCACAAAAAGGAGGATAAAACAGTTTTCTCTTGTTATATAGGATTCAATCAAATTTGAGATCAGCGTAGAGTTGAATAAACGTTGCATTAGGAAGATACCAAGAAAATGATCATGTTAGGCTATTGTGTGTCATCTAATGTAAATTATGTGCCAGTAGTATTTATATCACGGTGCGCCTGGAAACAATACGCCGTATTAATGAAAAATGTCACCGGCAAATACACAAAGGGCTGTGTGTTCAATACTCATCCATGGCAATATCTTTTTCAAAGCTTGTAGAATCAGTTCAGACCGACTTTTAAACACAGTAATTGTATTTACATAAGGGGTTTTTCTGTGGAAATCAAACTGTTAGCAATTTAATTTTGATCAGACACATCTCAAAAAATCATCTTGATAGTTGTTTTTGAAGTTGTTCAGGTAATTTCTTTCCAACACGTCTATTTGTTTGCTTTGAAAATGGGTGTAGCAAAAATAAACAATGAATAGATTTGGTTTTATTAGTGCTATTTAAAAATGCCACTTTCAATGTGTGCTTAAGCTCGAGATGTTTGAGTCAGATTCCTAACATCAAAAGGAGAAAGTTTTGCAGACGACTCGTGCCATTAAGTATTAGAACAACTCATTATCACCTGTCGTCTGCTTAAACTATTGTTTCGAAATACATATAGGAATTATAACAAGCCTCTCCGGCACTCCGCGAGTTCTAGTCGTTATATGAAATCGATTAGAGAGTTGAAATAGTACAAAAAGTGTTTCAACGGATTAGTTCAGATTTATTGAAAAATGTATGCTACCTCAGTTTGTCAAAAACAATTTAAATTAATATGCCTAATGCATCGCAAGATCATTTACCACTTCATGTTACAGCGCGATGAATACGAGCCTTTTCAAGTTTTACAACTACAAATAACTTTTGGCCACCTGACTATGAAAGCTACAATAAGGTACAAAATTGCATAATCCAAAATTTGTTATTCGATCTTCTTATTATAGATTATTTTACATGAGACAGTTTAACGTTTTTCAATAAACTTATGCCGACGTATTTAAAAATGTACGCTACCGCAGCTTACAGAGAACTCTTTACAATAAACTGTCTAACGCATTGCAATTTCAATCAGCATTTCATTTCACGGCGCGACGAATATCATTCACTCTAAGTTATACGACTGCAAAAAACTTTTGGCCACGTAACTTTTAAAACTACAATAAGGTACAAAATGGCATAATTCTAATTTGATTATTAATAACTTTTACTAATGATTTTTCCCACATTATGTATTTTAAACTATGTTAACGCGATCTACTCTTGTTTTTTACTAGTTAGCAAATTTTGGGGTTAACTTACGCAGTATAAACTCTGCTGAAAATCAAGCCTCAATAAAATTTAGGTGAGTAAGTTCTTTGTTAACACAGTCAAAAGTCAAAGCCAAAATAGGGTTGTTCAAATGGAATTAAAAGACAATTTACAAATTTCAGTCAAACTATTTAGATTAATCAATAAAAATATCGTAAGAAAATACATTTTTAAACCTACTTTTTCATAAATTAAGAAATTGGTCATCGAAGGCTGCAGTACATTTGAAAATTGCAATGCGTTATATTAAAACAATTTGGAAAATTTGCAGTAATTTTAAAAACTATCGAAAAAGTCAAAATCGCTGTTATATTTTCATGATTGAGTTATTAAACACGCATGCGTCTTTTAAAAAGTTTCTTCAAAGTCAAGATTACAAGTTTGTTGCGGTAAACCTTTTAGAGCTCACAAAAAGGAGGATAAAACAGTTTTCTCTTATTATATAGGATTCAATCAAATTTGAGATCAGCGTGGATTTGAATAATCGTTGCATTAGGAAGATACCAAGAAAATGATCGTGTTAGGCTATTGTGTGTCATCTAATGTAAATTATGTGCCAGTAGTATTTATATCACGGTGCGCCTGGAAACAATACGCCGTATTAATGAAAAATGTAACCGGCAAATACACAAAGGGCTGTGTGTTCAATACTCATCCATGGCAATATCTTTTTCAAAGCTTGTAGAATCAGTTCAGACCGACTTATAAACACAGTAATTGTATTTACATAAGGGGTTTTTCTGTGGAAATCAAACTGTTAGCAATTTAATTTTGATCAGACACATCTCAAAAAATCATCTTGATAGTTGTTTTTGAAGTTGTTCAGGTAATTGCTTTCCATCATGTCTATTTGTTTGCTTTGAAAATGGGTGTAGCAAAAATAACCAACGAATAGATTTGGTTTTATTAGTGCTATTTAAAATTGCCACTTTCAATGTGTGCTTAAGCTCGAGATGTTTGAGTCAGATTCCTAACATCAAAAGGAGAAAGTTTTGCAGACGACTCGTGCCATTAAGTATTAGAACAACTCATTATCACCTGTCGTCTGCTTAAACTATTGTTTCGAAATACATATAGGAATTATAACAAGCCTCTCCGGCACTCCGCGAGTTCTAGTCGTTATATGAAATCGATTAGAGAGTTGAAATAGTACAAAAAGTGTTTCAACGGATTAGTTCAGATTTATTGAAAAATGTATGCTACCTCAGTTTGTCAAAAACAATTTAAATTAATATGCCTAATGCATCGCAAGATCATTTACCACTTCATGTTACAGCGCGATGAATACGAGCCTTTTCAAGTTTTACAACTACAAATAACTTTTGGCCACCTGACTATGAAAGCTACAATAAGGTACAAAATTGCATAATCCAAAATTTGTTATTCGATCTTCTTATTATAGATTATTTTACATGAGACAGTTTAACGTTTTTCAATAAACTTATGCCGACGTATTTAAAAATGTACGCTACCGCAGCTTACAGAGAACTCTTTACAATAAACTGTCTAACGCATTGCAATTTCAATCAGCATTTCATTTCACGGCGCGACGAATATCATTCACTCTAAGTTATACGACTGCAAAAAACTTTTGGCCACGTAACTTTTAAAACTACAATAAGGTACAAAATGGCATAATTCTAATTTGATTATTAATAACTTTTACTAATGATTTTTCCCACATTATGTATTTTAAACTATGTTAACGCGATCTACTCTTGTTTTTTACTAGTTAGCAAATTTTGGGGTTAACTTACGCAGTATAAACTCTGCTGAAAATCAAGCCTCAATAAAATTTAGGTGAGTAAGTTCTTTGTTAACACAGTCAAAAGTCAAAGCCAAAATAGGGTTGTTCAAATGGAATTAAAAGACAATTTACAAATTTCAGTCAAACTATTTAGATTAATCAATAAAAATATCGTAAGAAAATACATTTTTAAACCTACTTTTTCATAAATTAAGAAATTGGTCATCGAAGGCTGCAGTACATTTGAAAATTGCAATGCGTTATATTAAAACAATTTGGAAAATTTGCAGTAATTTTAAAAACTATCGAAAAAGTCAAAATCGCTGTTATATTTTCATGATTGAGTTATTAAACACGCATGCGTCTTTTAAAAAGTTTCTTCAAAGTCAAGATTACAAGTTTGTTGCGGTAAACCTTTTAGAGCTCACAAAAAGGAGGATAAAACAGTTTTCTCTTATTATATAGGATTCAATCAAATTTGAGATCAGCGTGGATTTGAATAATCGTTGCATTAGGAAGATACCAAGAAAATGATCGTGTTAGGCTATTGTGTGTCATCTAATGTAAATTATGTGCCAGTAGTATTTATATCACGGTGCGCCTGGAAACAATACGCCGTATTAATGAAAAATGTAACCGGCAAATACACAAAGGGCTGTGTGTTCAATACTCATCCATGGCAATATCTTTTTCAAAGCTTGTAGAATCAGTTCAGACCGACTTATAAACACAGTAATTGTATTTACATAAGGGGTTTTTCTGTGGAAATCAAACTGTTAGCAATTTAATTTTGATCAGACACATCTCAAAAAATCATCTTGATAGTTGTTTTTGAAGTTGTTCAGGTAATTGCTTTCTATCATGTCTATTTGTTTGCTTTGAAAATGGGTGTAGCAAAAATAACCAACGAATAGATTTGGTTTTATTAGTGCTATTTAAAATTGCCACTTTCAATGTGTGCTTAAGCTCGAGATGTTTGAGTCAGATTCCTAACATCAAAAGGAGAAAGTTTTGCAGACGACTCGTGCCATTAAGTATTAGAATAACTCATTATCACCTGTCGTCTGCTTAAACTATTGTTTCGAAATACATATAAGAATTATAACAAGCCTCTCTGGCACTCCGCCAGTTCTAGTCATTTTATGAAATCGATTAGAGAGTTGAAATAGTACAAAAAGTGTTTCAACGGATTAGTTCAGATTTATTGAAAAATGTATGCTACCTCAGTTTGTCGAAAACAATTTAAATTAATATGCCTAATGCATCGCAAGATCATTTACCACTTCATGTTACAGCGCGATGAATACGAGCCTTTTCAAATTTTACAACTACAAATAACTTTTGGCCACCTGACTATGAAAGCTACAATAAGGTACAAAATTGCATAATCCAAAATTTGTTATTCGATCTTCTTATTATAGATTATTTTACATGAGACAGTTTAACGTTTTTCAATAAACTTGTGCAGACGTGTTTAAAAATGTACGCTACCGCAGCTTACAGAGAACTCTTTACAACAAACTGTCTAATGCATTGCAATTTCAATCAGCATTTCATTTCACGGCGCAACGAATATCATTCACTCTAAGTTATACGACTGCAAAAAACTTTTGGCCACGTAACTTTTAAAACTACAATAAGGTGCAAAATGGCATAATTCTAAGTTGATTATTAATACTTTTTATTAATGATTTTTCCCACATTATGAATTTTAAACTATGTTAACGCGATCTACTCTTGTTTTTTACTAGTTAGCAAATTTTGGGGTTAACTTACGCAGTATACACTCTGCTGAAAATCAAGCCTCAATAAAATTTAGGTGAGTAAGTTCTTTGTTAACACAGTCAAAAGTCAAAGCAAAAATAGGGTTGTTCAAATGGAATTAAAAGATATTTTACAAATTTCAGTCAATCTAATTTGATTATTCAATAAAAATATCGTAAGAAAATACATTTTTAAACCTACTTTTTCATAAATTAAGAATTTGGTCATCGAAGGCTGCAGTACATTTGAAAATTGCAATGCGTTATATTAAAACAATTTAGAAAATTTGCAGCAATTTTAAAAACTATCGAAAAAGTCAAAATGGCTGTTGTATTTTCATGATTGAGTTATTAAACACGCATCCATGTTTTAAAAAGTTTCTTCAAAGTCAAGATTACAAGTTTGTTGCGGTAAACCCTTTAGAGCTCACAAAAAGGAGGATAAAACAGTTTTCTCTTGTTATATAGGATTCAATCAAATTTGAGATCAGCGTAGAGTTGAATAAACGTTGCATTAGGAAGATACCAAGAAAATGATCATGTTAGGCTATTGTGTGTCATCTAATGTAAATTATGTGCCAGTAGTATTTATATCACGGTGCGCCTGGAAACAATACGCCGTTTTAATGAAAAATGTCACCGGCAAATACACAAAGGGCTGTGTGTTCAATACTCATCCATGGCAATATCTTTTTCAAAGCTTGTAGAATCAGTTCAGACCGACTTTTAAACACAGTAATTGTATTTACATAAGGGGTTTTTCTGTGGAAATCAAACTGTTAGCAATTTAATTTTGATCAGACACATCTCAAAAAATCATCTTGATAGTTGTTTTTGAAGTTGTTCAGGTAATTGCTTTCCAACATGTCTATTTGTTTGCTTTGAAAATGGGTGTAGCAAAAATAAACAACGAATAGATTTGGTTTTATTAGTGCTATTTAAAATTGCCACTTTCAATGTGTGCTTAAGCTCGAGATGTTTGAGTCAGATTCCTAACATCAAAAGGAGAAAGTTTTGCAGACGAATCGTGCCATTAATTATTAGAATAACTCATTATCACCTGTCGTCTGCTTAAACTATTGTTTCGAAATACATATAAGAATTATAACAAGCCTCTCCGGCACTCCGCCAGTTCTAGTCATTTTATGAAATCGATTAGAGAGTTGAAATAGTACAAAAAGTGTTTCAACGGATTAGTTCAGATTTATTGAAAAATGTATGCTACCTCAGTTTGTCAAAAACAATTTAAATTAATATGCCTAATGCATCGCAAGATCATTTACCACTTCATGTTACAGCGCGATGAATACGAGCCTTTTCAAGTTTTACAACTACAAATAACTTTTGGCCACCTGACTATGAAAGCCACAATAAGGTACAAAATTGCATAATCCAAAATTTGTTATTCGATCTTCTTATTATAGATTATTTTACATGAGACAGTTTAACGTTTTTCAATAAACTTGTGCCGACGTATTTAAAAATGTACGCTACCGCAGCTTACAGAGAACTCTTTACAATAAACTGTCTAACGCATTGCAATTTCAATCAGCATTTCATTTCACGGCGCGACGAATATCATTCACTCTAAGTTATACGACTGCAAAAAACGTTTGGCCACGTAACTTTTAAAACTACACTAAGGTACAAAATGGCATAATTCTAAGTTGATTATTAATACTTTTTATTAATGATTTTTCCCACATTATGAATTTTAAACTATGTTAACGCGATCTACTCTTGTTTTTTACTAGTTAGCAAATTTTGGGGTTAACTTACGCAGTATACACTCTGCTGAAAATCAAGCCTCAATAAAATTTAGGTGAGTAAGTTCTTTGTTAACACAGTCAAAAGTCAAAGCAAAAATAGGGTTGTTCAAATGGAATTAAAAGATATTTTACAAATTTCAGTCAAACTATTTAGATTAATCAATAACAATATCGTAAGAAAATACATTTTTAAACCTACTTTTTCATAAATTAAGAATTTGGTCATCGAAGGCTGCAGTACATTTGAAAATTGCAATGCGTTATATTAAAACAATATGGAAAATTTGCAGTAATTTTAAAAACTATCGAAAAAGTCAAAATGGCTGTTATATTTTCATGATTGAGTTATTAAACACGCATGCGTGTTTTAAAAAGTTTCTTCAAAGTCAAGATTACAAGTTTGTTGCGGTAAACCTTTTAGAGCTCACAAAAAGGAGGATAAAACAGTTTTCTCTTATTATATAGAATTCAATCCAATTTGAGATCAGCGTAGAGTTGAATAAACGTTGCATTAGAAAGATACCAAGAAAATGATCATGTTAGGCTATTGTGTGTCATCTAATGTAAATTATGTGCCAGTAGTATTTATATCACGGTGCGCCTGGAAAGAATACGCCGTATTAACGAAAAATGTCACCGGCAAATACGCAAGGGGCTGTGTGTTCAATACTCATCCATGGCAACATCTTTTTCAAAGCTTGTAGAATCAGTTCAGACCGACTTATAAACACAGTAATTGTATTTACATAAGGGGTTTTTCTGTGGAAATCAAACTGTTAGCAATTTAATTTTGATCAGACACATCTCAAAAAATCATCTTGATAGTTGTTTTTGAAGTTGTTCAGGTAATTGCTTTCCATCATGTCTATTTGTTTGCTTTGAAAATGGGTGTAGCAAAAATAACCAACGAATAGATTTGGTTTTATTAGTGCTATTTAAAATTGCCACTTTCAATGTGTGCTTAAGCTCGAGATGTTTGAGTCAGATTCCTAACATCAAAAGGAGAAAGTTTTGCAGACGACTCGTGCCATTAATTACATGTATTAGAATAACTCATTATCACCTGTTGTCTGCTTAAACTATTGTTTCGAAATACATATAAGAATTATAACAAGCCTCTCCGGCACTCCGCCAGTTCTAGTCATTTTATGAAATCGATTAGAGAGTTGAAATAGTACAAAAAGTGTTTCAACGGATTAGTTCAGATTTATTGAAAAATGTATGCTACCTCAGTTTGTCGAAAACAATTTAAATTAATATGCCTAATGCATCGCAAGATCATTTACCACTTCATGTTACAGCGCGATGAATACGAGCCTTTTCAAATTTTACAACTACAAATAACTTTTGGCCACCTGACTATGAAAGCTACAATAAGGTACAAAATTGCATAATCCAAAATTTGTTATTCGATCTTCTTATTATAGATTATTTTACATGAGACAGTTTAACGTTTTTCAATAAACTTGTGCAGACGTGTTTAAAAATGTACGCTACCGCAGCTTACAGAGAACTCTTTACAATAAACTGTCTAATGCATTGCAATTTCAATCAGCATTTCATTTCACGGCGCGACGAATATCATTCACTCTAAGTTATACGACTGCAAAAAACGTTTGGCCACGTAACTTTTAAAACTACACTAAGGTACAAAATGGCATAATTCTAAGTTGATTATTAATACTTTTTATTAATGATTTTTCCCACATTATGAATTTTAAACTATGTTAACGCGATCTACTCTTGTTTTTTACTAGTTAGCAAATTTTGGGGTTAACTTACGCAGTATACACTCTGCTGAAAATCAAGCCTCAATAAAATTTAGGTGAGTAAGTTCTTTGTTAACACAGTCAAAAGTCAAAGCAAAAATAGGGTTGTTCAAATGGAATTAAAAGATATTTTACAAATTTCAGTCAAACTATTTAGATTAATCAATAACAATATCGTAAGAAAATACATTTTTAAACCTACTTTTTCATAAATTAAGAATTTGGTCATCGAAGGCTGCAGTACATTTGAAAATTGCAATGCGTTATATTAAAACAATATGGAAAATTTGCAGTAATTTTAAAAACTATCGAAAAAGTCAAAATGGCTGTTATATTTTCATGATTGAGTTATTAAACACGCATGCGTGTTTTAAAAAGTTTCTTCAAAGTCAAGATTACAAGTTTGTTGCGGTAAACCTTTTAGAGCTCACAAAAAGGAGGATAAAACAGTTTTCTCTTATTATATAGAATTCAATCCAATTTGAGATCAGCGTAGAGTTGAATAAACGTTGCATTAGAAAGATACCAAGAAAATGATCATGTTAGGCTATTGTGTGTCATCTAATGTAAATTATGTGCCAGTAGTATTTATATCACGGTGCGCCTGGAAAGAATACGCCGTATTAACGAAAAATGTCACCGGCAAATACGCAAGGGGCTGTGTGTTCAATACTCATCCATGGCAACATCTTTTTCAAAGCTTGTAGAATCAGTTCAGACCGACTTATAAACACAGTAATTGTATTTACATAAGGGGTTTTTCTGTGGAAATCAAACTGTTAGCAATTTAATTTTGATCAGACACATCTCAAAAAATCATCTTGATAGTTGTTTTTGAAGTTGTTCAGGTAATTGCTTTCCATCATGTCTATTTGTTTGCTTTGAAAATGGGTGTAGCAAAAATAACCAACGAATAGATTTGGTTTTATTAGTGCTATTTAAAATTGCCACTTTCAATGTGTGCTTAAGCTCGAGATGTTTGAGTCAGATTCCTAACATCAAAAGGAGAAAGTTTTGCAGACGACTCGTGCCATTAATTACATGTATTAGAATAACTCATTATCACCTGTTGTCTGCTTAAACTATTGTTTCGAAATACATATAAGAATTATAACAAGCCTCTCCGGCACTCCGCCAGTTCTAGTCATTTTATGAAATCGATTAGAGAGTTGAAATAGTACAAAAAGTGTTTCAACGGATTAGTTCAGATTTATTGAAAAATGTATGCTACCTCAGTTTGTCGAAAACAATTTAAATTAATATGCCTAATGCATCGCAAGATCATTTACCACTTCATGTTACAGCGCGATGAATACGAGCCTTTTCAAATTTTACAACTACAAATAACTTTTGGCCACCTGACTATGAAAGCTACAATAAGGTACAAAATTGCATAATCCAAAATTTGTTATTCGATCTTCTTATTATAGATTATTTTACATGAGACAGTTTAACGTTTTTCAATAAACTTGTGCAGACGTGTTTAAAAATGTACGCTACCGCAGCTTACAGAGAACTCTTTACAATAAACTGTCTAATGCATTGCAATTTCAATCAGCATTTCATTTCACGGCGCAACGAATATCATTCACTCTAAGTTATACAACTGCAAAAAACTTTTGGCCACGTAACTTTTAAAACTACAATAAGGTGCAAAATGGCATAATTCTAAGTTGATTATTAATACTTTTTATTAATGATTTTTCCCACATTATGAATTTTAAACTATGTTAACGCGATCTACTCTTGTTTTTTACTAGTTAGCAAATTTTGGGGTTAACTTACGCAGTATACACTCTGCTGAAAATCAAGCCTCAATAAAATTTAGGTGAGTAAGTTCTTTGTTAACACAGTCAAAAGTCAAAGCAAAAATAGGGTTGTTCAAATGGAATTAAAAGATATTTTACAAATTTCAGTCAAACTAATTTGATTATTCAATAAAAATATCGTAAGAAAATACATTTTTAAACCTACTTTTTCATAAATTAAGAATTTGGTCATCGAAGGCTGCAGTACATTTGAAAATTGCAATGCGTTATATTAAAACAATTTAGAAAATTTGCAGCAATTTTAAAAACTATCGAAAAAGTCAAAATGGCTGTTGTATTTTCATGATTGAGTTATTAAACACGCATCCATGTTTTAAAAAGTTTCTTCAAAGTCAAGATTACAAGTTTGTTGCGGTAAACCCTTTAGAGCTCACAAAAAGGATGATAAAACAGTTTTCTCTTGTTATATAGGATTCAATCAAATTTGAGATCAGCGTAGAGTTGAATAAACGTTGCATTAGGAAGATACCAAGAAAATGATCATGTTAGGCTATTGTGTGTCATCTAATGTAAATTATGTGCCAGTAGTATTTATATCACGGTGCGCCTGGAAACAATACGCCGTATTAATGAAAAATGTCACCGGCAAATACACAAAGGGCTGTGTGTTCAATACTCATCCATGGCAATATCTTTTTCAAAGCTTGTAGAATCAGTTCAGACCGACTTTTAAACACAGTAATTGTATTTACATAAGGGGTTTTTCTGTGGAAATCAAACTGTTAGCAATTTAATTTTGATCAGACACATCTCAAAAAATCATCTTGATAGTTGTTTTTGAAGTTGTTCAGGTAATTGCTTTCCAACATGTCTATTTGTTTGCTTTGAAAATGGGTGTAGCAAAAATAAACAACGAATAGATTTGGTTTTATTAGTGCTATTTAAAATTGCCACTTTCAATGTGTGCTTAAGCTCGAGATGTTTGAGTCAGATTCCTAACATCAAAAGGAGAAAGTTTTGCAGACGAATCGTGCCATTAATTATTAGAATAACTCATTATCACCTGTCGTCTGCTTAAACTATTGTTTCGAAATACATATAAGAATTATAACAAGCCTCTCCGGCACTCCGCCAGTTCTAGTCATTTTATGAAATCGATTAGAGAGTTGAAATAGTACAAAAAGTGTTTCAACGGATTAGTTCAGATTTATTGAAAAATGTATGCTACCTCAGTTTGTCAAAAACAATTTAAATTAATATGCCTAATGCATCGCAAGATCATTTACCACTTCATGTTACAGCGCGATGAATACGAGCCTTTTCAAGTTTTACAACTACAAATAACTTTTGGCCACCTGACTATGAAAGCTACAATAAGGTACAAAATTGCATAATCCAAAATTTGTTATTCGATCTTCTTATTATAGATTATTTTACATGAGACAGTTTAACGTTTTTCAATAAACTTGTGCCGACGTATTTAAAAATGTACGCTACCGCAGCTTACAGAGAACTCTTTACAATAAACTGTCTAACGCATTGCAATTTCAATCAGCATTTCATTTCACGGCGCGACGAATATCATTCACTCTAAGTTATACGACTGCAAAAAACGTTTGGCCACGTAACTTTTAAAACTACAATAAGGTGCAAAATGGCATAATTCTAAGTTGATTATTAATACTTTTTATTAATGATTTTTCCCACATTATGAATTTTAAACTATGTTAACGCGATCTACTCTTGTTTTTTACTAGTTAGCAAATTTTGGGGTTAACTTACGCAGTATACACTCTGCTGAAAATCAAGCCTCAATAAAATTTAGGTGAGTAAGTTCTTTGTTAACACAGTCAAAAGTCAAAGCAAAAATAGGGTTGTTCAAATGGAATTAAAAGATATTTTACAAATTTCAGTCAAACTAATTTGATTATTCAATAAAAATATCGTAAGAAAATACATTTTTAAACCTACTTTTTCATAAATTAAGAATTTGGTCATCGAAGGCTGCAGTACATTTGAAAATTGCAATGCGTTATATTAAAACAATATGGAAAATTTGCAGTAATTTTAAAAACTATCGAAAAAGTCAAAATGGCTGTTATATTTTCATGATTGAGTTATTAAACACGCATGCGTGTTTTAAAAAGTTTCTTCAAAGTCAAGATTACAAGTTTGTTGCGGTAAACCTTTTAGAGCTCACAAAAAGGAGGATAAAACAGTTTTCTCTTATTATATAGAATTCAATCCAATTTGAGATCAGCGTAGAGTTGAATAAACGTTGCATTAGAAAGATACCAAGAAAATGATCATGTTAGGCTATTGTGTGTCATCTAATGTAAATTATGTGCCAGTAGTATTTATATCACGGTGCGCCTGGAAAGAATACGCCGTATTAACGAAAAATGTCACCGGCAAATACGCAAGGGGCTGTGTGTTCAATACTCATCCATGGCAATATCTTTTTCAAAGCTTGTAGAATCAGTTCAGACCGACTTATAAACACAGTAATTGTATTTACATAAGGGGTTTTTCTGTGGAAATCAAACTGTTAGCAATTTAATTTTGATCAGACACATCTCAAAAAATCATCTTGATAGTTGTTTTTGAAGTTGTTCAGGTAATTGCTTTCCATCATGTCTATTTGTTTGCTTTGAAAATGGGTGTAGCAAAAATAACCAACGAATAGATTTGGTTTTATTAGTGCTATTTAAAATTGCCACTTTCAATGTGTGCTTAAGCTCGAGATGTTTGAGTCAGATTCCTAACATCAAAAGGAGAAAGTTTTGCAGACGACTCGTGCCATTAATTATTAGAATAACTCATTATCACCTGTCGTCTGCTTAAACTATTGTTTCGAAATACATATAAGAATTATAACAAGCCTCTCCGGCACTCCGCCAGTTCTAGTCATTTTATGAAATCGATTAGAGAGTTGAAATAGTACAAAAAGTGTTTCAACGGATTAGTTCAGATTTATTGAAAAATGTATGCTACCTCAGTTTGTCGAAAACAATTTAAATTAATATGCCTAATGCATCGCAAGATCATTTACCACTTCATGTTACAGCGCGATGAATACGAGCCTTTTCAAATTTTACAACTACAAATAACTTTTGGCCACCTGACTATGAAAGCTACAATAAGGTACAAAATTGCATAATCCAAAATTTGTTATTCGATCTTCTTATTATAGATTATTTTACATGAGACAGTTTAACGTTTTTCAATAAACTTGTGCAGACGTGTTTAAAAATGTACGCTACCGCAGCTTACAGAGAACTCTTTACAATAAACTGTCTAATGCATTGCAATTTCAATCAGCATTTCATTTCACGGCGCGACGAATATCATTCACTCTAAGTTATACGACTGCAAAAAACTTTTGGCCACGTAACTTTTAAAACTACAATAAGGTGCAAAATGGCATAATTCTAAGTTGATTATTAATACTTTTTATTAATGATTTTTCCCACATTATGAATTTTAAACTATGTTAACGCGATCTACTCTTGTTTTTTACTAGTTAGCAAATTTTGGGGTTAACTTACGCAGTATACACTCTGCTGAAAATCAAGCCTCAATAAAATTTAGGTGAGTAAGTTCTTTGTTAACACAGTCAAAAGTCAAAGCAAAAATAGGGTTGTTCAAATGGAATTAAAAGATATTTTACAAATTTCAGTCAAACTAATTTGATTATTCAATAAAAATATCGTAAGAAAATACATTTTTAAACCTACTTTTTCATAAATTAAGAATTTGGTCATCGAAGGCTGCAGTACATTTGAAAATTGCAATGCGTTATATTAAAACAATTTAGAAAATTTGCAGCAATTTTAAAAACTATCGAAAAAGTCAAAATGGCTGTTGTATTTTCATGATTGAGTTATTAAACACGCATCCATGTTTTAAAAAGTTTCTTCAAAGTCAAGATTACAAGTTTGTTGCGGTAAACCCTTTAGAGCTCACAAAAAGGAGGATAAAACAGTTTTCTCTTGTTATATAGGATTCAATCAAATTTGAGATCAGCGTAGAGTTGAATAAACGTTGCATTAGGAAGATACCAAGAAAATGATCATGTTAGGCTATTGTGTGTCATCTAATGTAAATTATGTGCCAGTAGTATTTATATCACGGTGCGCCTGGAAACAATACGCCGTATTAATGAAAAATGTCACCGGCAAATACACAAAGGGCTGTGTGTTCAATACTCATCCATGGCAATATCTTTTTCAAAGCTTGTAGAATCAGTTCAGACCGACTTTTAAACACAGTAATTGTATTTACATAAGGGGTTTTTCTGTGGAAATCAAACTGTTAGCAATTTAATTTTGATCAGACACATCTCAAAAAATCATCTTGATAGTTGTTTTTGAAGTTGTTCAGGTAATTTCTTTCCAACACGTCTATTTGTTTGCTTTGAAAATGGGTGTAGCAAAAATAAACAATGAATAGATTTGGTTTTATTAGTGCTATTTAAAAATGCCACTTTCAATGTGTGCTTAAGCTCGAGATGTTTGAGTCAGATTCCTAACATCAAAAGGAGAAAGTTTTGCAGACGACTCGTGCCATTAAGTATTAGAACAACTCATTATCACCTGTCGTCTGCTTAAACTATTGTTTCGAAATACATATAGGAATTATAACAAGCCTCTCCGGCACTCCGCGAGTTCTAGTCGTTATATGAAATCGATTAGAGAGTTGAAATAGTACAAAAAGTGTTTCAACGGATTAGTTCAGATTTATTGAAAAATGTATGCTACCTCAGTTTGTCAAAAACAATTTAAATTAATATGCCTAATGCATCGCAAGATCATTTACCACTTCATGTTACAGCGCGATGAATACGAGCCTTTTCAAGTTTTACAACTACAAATAACTTTTGGCCACCTGACTATGAAAGCTACAATAAGGTACAAAATTGCATAATCCAAAATTTGTTATTCGATCTTCTTATTATAGATTATTTTACATGAGACAGTTTAACGTTTTTCAATAAACTTATGCCGACGTATTTAAAAATGTACGCTACCGCAGCTTACAGAGAACTCTTTACAATAAACTGTCTAACGCATTGCAATTTCAATCAGCATTTCATTTCACGGCGCGACGAATATCATTCACTCTAAGTTATACGACTGCAAAAAACTTTTGGCCACGTAACTTTTAAAACTACAATAAGGTACAAAATGGCATAATTCTAATTTGATTATTAATAACTTTTACTAATGATTTTTCCCACATTATGTATTTTAAACTATGTTAACGCGATCTACTCTTGTTTTTTACTAGTTAGCAAATTTTGGGGTTAACTTACGCAGTATAAACTCTGCTGAAAATCAAGCCTCAATAAAATTTAGGTGAGTAAGTTCTTTGTTAACACAGTCAAAAGTCAAAGCCAAAATAGGGTTGTTCAAATGGAATTAAAAGACAATTTACAAATTTCAGTCAAACTATTTAGATTAATCAATAAAAATATCGTAAGAAAATACATTTTTAAACCTACTTTTTCATAAATTAAGAAATTGGTCATCGAAGGCTGCAGTACATTTGAAAATTGCAATGCGTTATATTAAAACAATTTGGAAAATTTGCAGTAATTTTAAAAACTATCGAAAAAGTCAAAATCGCTGTTATATTTTCATGATTGAGTTATTAAACACGCATGCGTCTTTTAAAAAGTTTCTTCAAAGTCAAGATTACAAGTTTGTTGCGGTAAACCTTTTAGAGCTCACAAAAAGGAGGATAAAACAGTTTTCTCTTATTATATAGGATTCAATCAAATTTGAGATCAGCGTGGATTTGAATAATCGTTGCATTAGGAAGATACCAAGAAAATGATCGTGTTAGGCTATTGTGTGTCATCTAATGTAAATTATGTGCCAGTAGTATTTATATCACGGTGCGCCTGGAAACAATACGCCGTATTAATGAAAAATGTAACCGGCAAATACACAAAGGGCTGTGTGTTCAATACTCATCCATGGCAATATCTTTTTCAAAGCTTGTAGAATCAGTTCAGACCGACTTATAAACACAGTAATTGTATTTACATAAGGGGTTTTTCTGTGGAAATCAAACTGTTAGCAATTTAATTTTGATCAGACACATCTCAAAAAATCATCTTGATAGTTGTTTTTGAAGTTGTTCAGGTAATTGCTTTCCATCATGTCTATTTGTTTGCTTTGAAAATGGGTGTAGCAAAAATAACCAACGAATAGATTTGGTTTTATTAGTGCTATTTAAAATTGCCACTTTCAATGTGTGCTTAAGCTCGAGATGTTTGAGTCAGATTCCTAACATCAAAAGGAGAAAGTTTTGCAGACGACTCGTGCCATTAAGTATTAGAATAACTCATTATCACCTGTCGTCTGCTTAAACTATTGTTTCGAAATACATATAAGAATTATAACAAGCCTCTCTGGCACTCCGCCAGTTCTAGTCATTTTATGAAATCGATTAGAGAGTTGAAATAGTACAAAAAGTGTTTCAACGGATTAGTTCAGATTTATTGAAAAATGTATGCTACCTCAGTTTGTCGAAAACAATTTAAATTAATATGCCTAATGCATCGCAAGATCATTTACCACTTCATGTTACAGCGCGATGAATACGAGCCTTTTCAAATTTTACAACTACAAATAACTTTTGGCCACCTGACTATGAAAGCTACAATAAGGTACAAAATTGCATAATCCAAAATTTGTTATTCGATCTTCTTATTATAGATTATTTTACATGAGACAGTTTAACGTTTTTCAATAAACTTGTGCAGACGTGTTTAAAAATGTACGCTACCGCAGCTTACAGAGAACTCTTTACAATAAACTGTCTAATGCATTGCAATTTCAATCAGCATTTCATTTCACGGCGCGACGAATATCATTCACTCTAAGTTATACGACTGCAAAAAACTTTTGGCCACGTAACTTTTAAAACTACAATAAGGTGCAAAATGGCATAATTCTAAGTTGATTATTAATACTTTTTATTAATGATTTTTCCCACATTATGAATTTTAAACTATGTTAACGCGATCTACTCTTGTTTTTTACTAGTTAGCAAATTTTGGGGTTAACTTACGCAGTATACACTCTGCTGAAAATCAAGCCTCAATAAAATTTAGGTGAGTAAGTTCTTTGTTAACACAGTCAAAAGTCAAAGCAAAAATAGGGTTGTTCAAATGGAATTAAAAGATATTTTACAAATTTCAGTCAATCTAATTTGATTATTCAATAAAAATATCGTAAGAAAATACATTTTTAAACCTACTTTTTCATAAATTAAGAATTTGGTCATCGAAGGCTGCAGTACATTTGAAAATTGCAATGCGTTATATTAAAACAATTTAGAAAATTTGCAGCAATTTTAAAAACTATCGAAAAAGTCAAAATGGCTGTTGTATTTTCATGATTGAGTTATTAAACACGCATCCATGTTTTAAAAAGTTTCTTCAAAGTCAAGATTACAAGTTTGTTGCGGTAAACCCTTTAGAGCTCACAAAAAGGAGGATAAAACAGTTTTCTCTTGTTATATAGGATTCAATCAAATTTGAGATCAGCGTAGAGTTGAATAAACGTTGCATTAGGAAGATACCAAGAAAATGATCATGTTAGGCTATTGTGTGTCATCTAATGTAAATTATGTGCCAGTAGTATTTATATCACGGTGCGCCTGGAAACAATACGCCGTATTAATGAAAAATGTCACCGGCAAATACACAAAGGGCTGTGTGTTCAATACTCATCCATGGCAATATCTTTTTCAAAGCTTGTAGAATCAGTTCAGACCGACTTTTAAACACAGTAATTGTATTTACATAAGGGGTTTTTCTGTGGAAATCAAACTGTTAGCAATTTAATTTTGATCAGACACATCTCAAAAAATCATCTTGATAGTTGTTTTTGAAGTTGTTCAGGTAATTGCTTTCCAACATGTCTATTTGTTTGCTTTGAAAATGGGTGTAGCAAAAATAAACAACGAATAGATTTGGTTTTATTAGTGCTATTTAAAATTGCCACTTTCAATGTGTGCTTAAGCTCGAGATGTTTGAGTCAGATTCCTAACATCAAAAGGAGAAAGTTTTGCAGACGAATCGTGCCATTAATTATTAGAATAACTCATTATCACCTGTCGTCTGCTTAAACTATTGTTTCGAAATACATATAAGAATTATAACAAGCCTCTCCGGCACTCCGCCAGTTCTAGTCATTTTATGAAATCGATTAGAGAGTTGAAATAGTACAAAAAGTGTTTCAACGGATTAGTTCAGATTTATTGAAAAATGTATGCTACCTCAGTTTGTCAAAAACAATTTAAATTAATATGCCTAATGCATCGCAAGATCATTTACCACTTCATGTTACAGCGCGATGAATACGAGCCTTTTCAAGTTTTACAACTACAAATAACTTTTGGCCACCTGACTATGAAAGCTACAATAAGGTACAAAATTGCATAATCCAAAATTTGTTATTCGATCTTCTTATTATAGATTATTTTACATGAGACAGTTTAACGTTTTTCAATAAACTTGTGCCGACGTATTTAAAAATGTACGCTACCGCAGCTTACAGAGAACTCTTTACAATAAACTGTCTAACGCATTGCAATTTCAATCAGCATTTCATTTCACGGCGCGACGAATATCATTCACTCTAAGTTATACGACTGCAAAAAACTTTTGGCCACGTAACTTTTAAAACTACACTAAGGTACAAAATGGCATAATTCTAAGTTGATTATTAATACTTTTTATTAATGATTTTTCCCACATTATGAATTTTAAACTATGTTAACGCGATCTACTCTTGTTTTTTACTAGTTAGCAAATTTTGGGGTTAACTTACGCAGTATACACTCTGCTGAAAATCAAGCCTCAATAAAATTTAGGTGAGTAAGTTCTTTGTTAACACAGTCAAAAGTCAAAGCAAAAATAGGGTTGTTCAAATGGAATTAAAAGATATTTTACAAATTTCAGTCAAACTATTTAGATTAATCAATAACAATATCGTAAGAAAATACATTTTTAAACCTACTTTTTCATAAATTAAGAATTTGGTCATCGAAGGCTGCAGTACATTTGAAAATTGCAATGCGTTATATTAAAACAATATGGAAAATTTGCAGTAATTTTAAAAACTATCGAAAAAGTCAAAATGGCTGTTATATTTTCATGATTGAGTTATTAAACACGCATGCGTGTTTTAAAAAGTTTCTTCAAAGTCAAGATTACAAGTTTGTTGCGGTAAACCTTTTAGAGCTCACAAAAAGGAGGATAAAACAGTTTTCTCTTATTATATAGAATTCAATCCAATTTGAGATCAGCGTAGAGTTGAATAAACGTTGCATTAGAAAGATACCAAGAAAATGATCATGTTAGGCTATTGTGTGTCATCTAATGTAAATTATGTGCCAGTAGTATTTATATCACGGTGCGCCTGGAAAGAATACGCCGTATTAACGAAAAATGTCACCGGCAAATACGCAAGGGGCTGTGTGTTCAATACTCATCCATGGCAATATCTTTTTCAAAGCTTGTAGAATCAGTTCAGACCGACTTATAAACACAGTAATTGTATTTACATAAGGGGTTTTTCTGTGGAAATCAAACTGTTAGCAATTTAATTTTGATCAGACACATCTCAAAAAATCATCTTGATAGTTGTTTTTGAAGTTGTTCAGGTAATTGCTTTCCATCATGTCTATTTGTTTGCTTTGAAAATGGGTGTAGCAAAAATAACCAACGAATAGATTTGGTTTTATTAGTGCTATTTAAAATTGCCACTTTCAATGTGTGCTTAAGCTCGAGATGTTTGAGTCAGATTCCTAACATCAAAAGGAGAAAGTTTTGCAGACGACTCGTGCCATTAAGTATTAGAATAACTCATTATCACCTGTCGTCTGCTTAAACTATTGTTTCGAAATACATATAAGAATTATAACAAGCCTCTCCGGCACTCCGCCAGTTCTAGTCATTTTATGAAATCGATTAGAGAGTTGAAATAGTACAAAAAGTGTTTCAACGGATTAGTTCAGATTTATTGAAAAATGTATGCTACCTCAGTTTGTCGAAAACAATTTAAATTAATATGCCTAATGCATCGCAAGATCATTTACCACTTCATGTTACAGCGCGATGAATACGAGCCTTTTCAAATTTTACAACTACAAATAACTTTTGGCCACCTGACTATGAAAGCTACAATAAGGTACAAAATTGCATAATCCAAAATTTGTTATTCGATCTTCTTATTATAGATTATTTTACATGAGACAGTTTAACGTTTTTCAATAAACTTGTGCAGACGTGTTTAAAAATGTACGCTACCGCAGCTTACAGAGAACTCTTTACAATAAACTGTCTAATGCATTGCAATTTCAATCAGCATTTCATTTCACGGCGCGACGAATATCATTCACTCTAAGTTATACGACTGCAAAAAACTTTTGGCCACGTAACTTTTAAAACTACAATAAGGTGCAAAATGGCATAATTCTAAGTTGATTATTAATACTTTTTATTAATGATTTTTCCCACATTATGAATTTTAAACTGTGTTAACGCGATCTACTCTTGTTTTTTACTAGTTAGCAAATTTTGGGGTTAACTTACGCAGTATACACTCTGCTGAAAATCAAGCCTCAATAAAATTTAGGTGAGTAAGTTCTTTGTTAACACAGTCAAAAGTCAAAGCAAAAATAGGGTTGTTCAAATGGAATTAAAAGATATTTTACAAATTTCAGTCAAACTAATTTGATTATTCAATAAAAATATCGTAAGAAAATACATTTTTAAACCTACTTTTTCATAAATTAAGAATTTGGTCATCGAAGGCTGCAGTACATTTGAAAATTGCAATGCGTTATATTAAAACAATTTAGAAAATTTGCAGCAATTTTAAAAACTATCGAAAAAGTCAAAAAGGCTGTTGTATTTTCATGATTGAGTTATTAAACACGCATCCATGTTTTAAAAAGTTTCTTCAAAGTCAAGATTACAAGTTTGTTGCGGTAAACCCTTTAGAGCTCACAAAAAGGAGGATAAAACAGTTTTCTCTTGTTATATAGGATTCAATCAAATTTGAGATCAGCGTAGAGTTGAATAAACGTTGCATTAGGAAGATACCAAGAAAATGATCATGTTAGGCTATTGTGTGTCATCTAATGTAAATTATGTGCCAGTAGTATTTATATCACGGTGCGCCTGGAAACAATACGCCGTATTAATGAAAAATGTCACCGGCAAATACACAAAGGGCTGTGTGTTCAATACTCATCCATGGCAATATCTTTTTCAAAGCTTGTAGAATCAGTTCAGACCGACTTTTAAACACAGTAATTGTATTTACATAAGGGGTTTTTCTGTGGAAATCAAACTGTTAGCAATTTAATTTTGATCAGACACATCTCAAAAAATCATCTTGATAGTTGTTTTTGAAGTTGTTCAGGTAATTGCTTTCCAACATGTCTATTTGTTTGCTTTGAAAATGGGTGTAGCAAAAATAAACAACGAATAGATTTGGTTTTATTAGTGCTATTTAAAATTGCCACTTTCAATGTGTGCTTAAGCTCGAGATGTTTGAGTCAGATTCCTAACATCAAAAGGAGAAAGTTTTGCAGACGACTCGTGCCATTAAGTATTAGAATAACTCATTATCACCTGTCGTCTGCTTAAACTATTGTTTCGAAATACATATAAGAATTATAACAAGCCTCTCCGGCACTCCGCCAGTTCTAGTCATTTTATGAAATCGATTAGAGAGTTGAAATAGTACAAAAAGTGTTTCAACGGATTAGTTCAGATTTATTGAAAAATGTATGCTACCTCAGTTTGTCAAAAACAATTTAAATTAATATGCCTAATGCATCGCAAGATCATTTACCACTTCATGTTACAGCGCGATGAATACGAGCCTTTTCAAGTTTTACAACTACAAATAACTTTTGGCCACCTGACTATGAAAGCTACAATAAGGTACAAAATTGCATAATCCAAAATTTGTTATTCGATCTTCTTATTATAGATTATTTTACATGAGACAGTTTAACGTTTTTCAATAAACTTGTGCCGACGTATTTAAAAATGTACGCTACCGCAGCTTACAGAGAACTCTTTACAATAAACTGTCTAACGCATTGCAATTTCAATCAGCATTTCATTTCACGGCGCGACGAATATCATTCACTCTAAGTTATACGACTGCAAAAAACGTTTGGCCACGTAACTTTTAAAACTACACTAAGGTACAAAATGGCATAATTCTAAGTTGATTATTAATACTTTTTATTAATGATTTTTCCCACATTATGAATTTTAAACTATGTTAACGCGATCTACTCTTGTTTTTTACTAGTTAGCAAATTTTGGGGTTAACTTACGCAGTATACACTCTGCTGAAAATCAAGCCTCAATAAAATTTAGGTGAGTAAGTTCTTTGTTAACACAGTCAAAAGTCAAAGCAAAAATAGGGTTGTTCAAATGGAATTAAAAGATATTTTACAAATTTCAGTCAAACTATTTAGATTAATCAATAACAATATCGTAAGAAAATACATTTTTAAACCTACTTTTTCATAAATTAAGAATTTGGTCATCGAAGGCTGCAGTACATTTGAAAATTGCAATGCGTTATATTAAAACAATATGGAAAATTTGCAGTAATTTTAAAAACTATCGAAAAAGTCAAAATGGCTGTTATATTTTCATGATTGAGTTATTAAACACGCATGCGTGTTTTAAAAAGTTTCTTCAAAGTCAAGATTACAAGTTTGTTGCGGTAAACCTTTTAGAGCTCACAAAAAGGAGGATAAAACAGTTTTCTCTTATTATATAGAATTCAATCCAATTTGAGATCAGCGTAGAGTTGAATAAACGTTGCATTAGAAAGATACCAAGAAAATGATCATGTTAGGCTATTGTGTGTCATCTAATGTAAATTATGTGCCAGTAGTATTTATATCACGGTGCGCCTGGAAAGAATACGCCGTATTAACGAAAAATGTCACCGGCAAATACGCAAGGGGCTGTGTGTTCAATACTCATCCATGGCAACATCTTTTTCAAAGCTTGTAGAATCAGTTCAGACCGACTTATAAACACAGTAATTGTATTTACATAAGGGGTTTTTCTGTGGAAATCAAACTGTTAGCAATTTAATTTTGATCAGACACATCTCAAAAAATCATCTTGATAGTTGTTTTTGAAGTTGTTCAGGTAATTGCTTTCCATCATGTCTATTTGTTTGCTTTGAAAATGGGTGTAGCAAAAATAACCAACGAATAGATTTGGTTTTATTAGTGCTATTTAAAATTGCCACTTTCAATGTGTGCTTAAGCTCGAGATGTTTGAGTCAGATTCCTAACATCAAAAGGAGAAAGTTTTGCAGACGACTCGTGCCATTAAGTATTAGAATAACTCATTATCACCTGTCGTCTGCTTAAACTATTGTTTCGAAATACATATAAGAATTATAACAAGCCTCTCCGGCACTCCGCCAGTTCTAGTCATTTTATGAAATCGATTAGAGAGTTGAAATAGTACAAAAAGTGTTTCAACGGATTAGTTCAGATTTATTGAAAAATGTATGCTACCTCAGTTTGTCGAAAACAATTTAAATTAATATGCCTAATGCATCGCAAGATCATTTACCACTTCATGTTACAGCGCGATGAATACGAGCCTTTTCAAATTTTACAACTACAAATAACTTTTGGCCACCTGACTATGAAAGCTACAATAAGGTACAAAATTGCATAATCCAAAATTTGTTATTCGATCTTCTTATTATAGATTATTTTACATGAGACAGTTTAACGTTTTTCAATAAACTTGTGCAGACGTGTTTAAAAATGTACGCTACCGCAGCTTACAGAGAACTCTTTACAATAAACTGTCTAATGCATTGCAATTTCAATCAGCATTTCATTTCACGGCGCAACGAATATCATTCACTCTAAGTTATACAACTGCAAAAAACTTTTGGCCACGTAACTTTTAAAACTACAATAAGGTGCAAAATGGCATAATTCTAAGTTGATTATTAATACTTTTTATTAATGATTTTTCCCACATTATGAATTTTAAACTATGTTAACGCGATCTACTCTTGTTTTTTACTAGTTAGCAAATTTTGGGGTTAACTTACGCAGTATACACTCTGCTGAAAATCAAGCCTCAATAAAATTTAGGTGAGTAAGTTCTTTGTTAACACAGTCAAAAGTCAAAGCAAAAATAGGGTTGTTCAAATGGAATTAAAAGATATTTTACAAAGTTCAGTCAAACTAATTTGATTATTCAATAAAAATATCGTAAGAAAATACATTTTTAAACCTACTTTTTCATAAATTAAGAATTTGGTCATCGAAGGCTGCAGTACATTTGAAAATTGCAATGCGTTATATTAAAACAATTTAGAAAATTTGCAGCAATTTTAAAAACTATCGAAAAAGTCAAAATGGCTGTTGTATTTTCATGATTGAGTTATTAAACACGCATCCATGTTTTAAAAAGTTTCTTCAAAGTCAAGATTACAAGTTTGTTGCGGTAAACCCTTTAGAGCTCACAAAAAGGATGATAAAACAGTTTTCTCTTGTTATATAGGATTCAATCAAATTTGAGATCAGCGTAGAGTTGAATAAACGTTGCATTAGGAAGATACCAAGAAAATGATCATGTTAGGCTATTGTGTGTCATCTAATGTAAATTATGTGCCAGTAGTATTTATATCACGGTGCGCCTGGAAACAATACGCCGTATTAATGAAAAATGTCACCGGCAAATACACAAAGGGCTGTGTGTTCAATACTCATCCATGGCAATATCTTTTTCAAAGCTTGTAGAATCAGTTCAGACCGACTTTTAAACACAGTAATTGTATTTACATAAGGGGTTTTTCTGTGGAAATCAAACTGTTAGCAATTTAATTTTGATCAGACACATCTCAAAAAATCATCTTGATAGTTGTTTTTGAAGTTGTTCAGGTAATTGCTTTCCAACATGTCTATTTGTTTGCTTTGAAAATGGGTGTAGCAAAAATAAACAACGAATAGATTTGGTTTTATTAGTGCTATTTAAAATTGCCACTTTCAATGTGTGCTTAAGCTCGAGATGTTTGAGTCAGATTCCTAACATCAAAAGGAGAAAGTTTTGCAGACGAATCGTGCCATTAATTATTAGAATAACTCATTATCACCTGTCATCTGCTTAAACTATTGTTTCGAAATACATATAAGAATTATAACAAGCCTCTCCGGCACTCCGCCAGTTCTAGTCATTTTATGAAATCGATTAGAGAGTTGAAATAGTACAAAAAGTGTTTCAACGGATTAGTTCAGATTTATTGAAAAATGTATGCTACCTCAGTTTGTCAAAAACAATTTAAATTAATATGCCTAATGCATCGCAAGATCATTTACCACTTCATGTTACAGCGCGATGAATACGAGCCTTTTCAAGTTTTACAACTACAAATAACTTTTGGCCACCTGACTATGAAAGCTACAATAAGGTACAAAATTGCATAATCCAAAATTTGTTATTCGATCTTCTTATTATAGATTATTTTACATGAGACAGTTTAACGTTTTTCAATAAACTTGTGCCGACGTATTTAAAAATGTACGCTACCGCAGCTTACAGAGAACTCTTTACAATAAACTGTCTAACGCATTGCAATTTCAATCAGCATTTCATTTCACGGCGCGACGAATATCATTCACTCTAAGTTATACGACTGCAAAAAACGTTTGGCCACGTAACTTTTAAAACTACACTAAGGTACAAAATGGCATAATTCTAAGTTGATTATTAATACTTTTTATTAATGATTTTTCCCACATTATGAATTTTAAACTATGTTAACGCGATCTACTCTTGTTTTTTACTAGTTAGCAAATTTTGGGGTTAACTTACGCAGTATACACTCTGCTGAAAATCAAGCCTCAATAAAATTTAGGTGAGTAAGTTCTTTGTTAACACAGTCAAAAGTCAAAGCAAAAATAGGGTTGTTCAAATGGAATTAAAAGATATTTTACAAATTTCAGTCAAACTATTTAGATTAATCAATAACAATATCGTAAGAAAATACATTTTTAAACCTACTTTTTCATAAATTAAGAATTTGGTCATCGAAGGCTGCAGTACATTTGAAAATTGCAATGCGTTATATTAAAACAATATGGAAAATTTGCAGTAATTTTAAAAACTATCGAAAAAGTCAAAATGGCTGTTATATTTTCATGATTGAGTTATTAAACACGCATGCGTGTTTTAAAAAGTTTCTTCAAAGTCAAGATTACAAGTTTGTTGCGGTAAACCTTTTAGAGCTCACAAAAAGGAGGATAAAACAGTTTTCTCTTATTATATAGAATTCAATCCAATTTGAGATCAGCGTAGAGTTGAATAAACGTTGCATTAGAAAGATACCAAGAAAATGATCATGTTAGGCTATTGTGTGTCATCTAATGTAAATTATGTGCCAGTAGTATTTATATCACGGTGCGCCTGGAAAGAATACGCCGTATTAACGAAAAATGTCACCGGCAAATACGCAAGGGGCTGTGTGTTCAATACTCATCCATGGCAATATCTTTTTCAAAGCTTGTAAAATCAGTTCAGACCGACTTATAAACACAGTAATTGTATTTACATAAGGGGTTTTTCTGTGGAAATCAAACTGTTAGCAATTTAATTTTGATCAGACACATCTCAAAAAATCATCTTGATAGTTGTTTTTGAAGTTGTTCAGGTAATTGCTTTCCATCATGTCTATTTGTTTGCTTTGAAAATGGGTGTAGCAAAAATAACCAACGAATAGATTTGGTTTTATTAGTGCTATTTAAAATTGCCACTTTCAATGTGTGCTTAAGCTCGAGATGTTTGAGTCAGATTCCTAACATCAAAAGGAGAAAGTTTTGCAGACGACTCGTGCCATTAATTATTAGAATAACTCATTATCACCTGTCGTCTGCTTAAACTATTGTTTCGAAATACATATAAGAATTATAACAAGCCTCTCCGGCACTCCGCCAGTTCTAGTCATTTTATGAAATCGATTAGAGAGTTGAAATAGTACAAAAAGTGTTTCAACGGATTAGTTCAGATTTATTGAAAAATGTATGCTACCTCAGTTTGTCGAAAACAATTTAAATTAATATGCCTAATGCATCGCAAGATCATTTACCACTTCATGTTACAGCGCGATGAATACGAGCCTTTTCAAATTTTACAACTACAAATAACTTTTGGCCACCTGACTACGAAAGCTACAATAAGGTACAAAATTGCATAATCCAAAATTTGTTATTCGGTCTTCTCATTATAGATTATTTTACATGAGACAGTTTAACGTTTTTCAATAAACTTGTGCAGACGTGTTTAAAAATGTACGCTACCGCAGCTTACAGAGAACTCTTTACAATAAACTGTCTAATGCATTGCAATTTCAATCAGCATTTCATTTCACGGCGCGACGAATATCATTCACTCTAAGTTATACGACTGCAAAAAACTTTTGGCCACGTAACTTTTAAAACTACAATAAGGTGCAAAATGGCATAATTCTAAGTTGATTATTAATACTTTTTATTAATGATTTTTCCCACATTATGAATTTTAAACTATGTTAACGCGATCTACTCTTGTTTTTTACTAGCTAGCAAATTTTGGGGTTAACTTACGCAGTATACACTCTGCTGAAAATCAAGCCTCAATAAAATTTAGGTGAGTAAGTTCTTTGTTAACACAGTCAAAAGTCAAAGCAAAAATAGGGTTGTTCAAATGGAATTAAAAGATATTTTACAAATTTCAGTCAAACTAATTTGATTATTCAATAAAAATATCGTAAGAAAATACATTTTTAAACCTACTTTTTCATAAATTAAGAATTTGGTCATCGAAGGCTGCAGTACATTTGAAAATTGCAATGCGTTATATTAAAACAATTTAGAAAATTTGCAGCAATTTTAAAAACTATCGAAAAAGTCAAAATGGCTGTTGTATTTTCATGATTGAGTTATTAAACACGCATCCATGTTTTAAAAAGTTTCTTCAAAGTCAAGATTACAAGTTTGTTGCGGTAAACCCTTTAGAGCTCACAAAAAGGAGGATAAAACAGTTTTCTCTTGTTATATAGGATTCAATCAAATTTGAGATCAGCGTAGAGTTGAATAAACGTTGCATTAGGAAGATACCAAGAAAATGATCATGTTAGGCTATTGTGTGTCATCTAATGTAAATTATGTGCCAGTAGTATTTATATCACGGTGCGCCTGGAAACAATACGCCGTATTAATGAAAAATGTCACCGGCAAATACACAAAGGGCTGTGTGTTCAATACTCATCCATGGCAATATCTTTTTCAAAGCTTGTAGAATCAGTTCAGACCGACTTTTAAACACAGTAATTGTATTTACATAAGGGGTTTTTCTGTGGAAATCAAACTGTTAGCAATTTAATTTTGATCAGACACATCTCAAAAAATCATCTTGATAGTTGTTTTTGAAGTTGTTCAGGTAATTTCTTTCCAACACGTCTATTTGTTTGCTTTGAAAATGGGTGTAGCAAAAATAAACAATGAATAGATTTGGTTTTATTAGTGCTATTTAAAAATGCCACTTTCAATGTGTGCTTAAGCTCGAGATGTTTGAGTCAGATTCCTAACATCAAAAGGAGAAAGTTTTGCAGACGACTCGTGCCATTAAGTATTAGAACAACTCATTATCACCTGTCGTCTGCTTAAACTATTGTTTCGAAATACATATAGGAATTATAACAAGCCTCTCCGGCACTCCGCGAGTTCTAGTCGTTATATGAAATCGATTAGAGAGTTGAAATAGTACAAAAAGTGTTTCAACGGATTAGTTCAGATTTATTGAAAAATGTATGCTACCTCAGTTTGTCAAAAACAATTTAAATTAATATGCCTAATGCATCGCAAGATCATTTACCACTTCATGTTACAGCGCGATGAATACGAGCCTTTTCAAGTTTTACAACTACAAATAACTTTTGGCCACCTGACTATGAAAGCTACAATAAGGTACAAAATTGCATAATCCAAAATTTGTTATTCGATCTTCTTATTATAGATTATTTTACATGAGACAGTTTAACGTTTTTCAATAAACTTATGCCGACGTATTTAAAAATGTACGCTACCGCAGCTTACAGAGAACTCTTTACAATAAACTGTCTAACGCATTGCAATTTCAATCAGCATTTCATTTCACGGCGCGACGAATATCATTCACTCTAAGTTATACGACTGCAAAAAACTTTTGGCCACGTAACTTTTAAAACTACAATAAGGTACAAAATGGCATAATTCTAATTTGATTATTAATAACTTTTACTAATGATTTTTCCCACATTATGTATTTTAAACTATGTTAACGCGATCTACTCTTGTTTTTTACTAGTTAGCAAATTTTGGGGTTAACTTACGCAGTATAAACTCTGCTGAAAATCAAGCCTCAATAAAATTTAGGTGAGTAAGTTCTTTGTTAACACAGTCAAAAGTCAAAGCCAAAATAGGGTTGTTCAAATGGAATTAAAAGACAATTTACAAATTTCAGTCAAACTATTTAGATTAATCAATAAAAATATCGTAAGAAAATACATTTTTAAACCTACTTTTTCATAAATTAAGAAATTGGTCATCGAAGGCTGCAGTACATTTGAAAATTGCAATGCGTTATATTAAAACAATTTGGAAAATTTGCAGTAATTTTAAAAACTATCGAAAAAGTCAAAATCGCTGTTATATTTTCATGATTGAGTTATTAAACACGCATGCGTCTTTTAAAAAGTTTCTTCAAAGTCAAGATTACAAGTTTGTTGCGGTAAACCTTTTAGAGCTCACAAAAAGGAGGATAAAACAGTTTTCTCTTATTATATAGGATTCAATCAAATTTGAGATCAGCGTGGATTTGAATAATCGTTGCATTAGGAAGATACCAAGAAAATGATCGTGTTAGGCTATTGTGTGTCATCTAATGTAAATTATGTGCCAGTAGTATTTATATCACGGTGCGCCTGGAAACAATACGCCGTATTAATGAAAAATGTAACCGGCAAATACACAAAGGGCTGTGTGTTCAATACTCATCCATGGCAATATCTTTTTCAAAGCTTGTAGAATCAGTTCAGACCGACTTATAAACACAGTAATTGTATTTACATAAGGGGTTTTTCTGTGGAAATCAAACTGTTAGCAATTTAATTTTGATCAGACACATCTCAAAAAATCATCTTGATAGTTGTTTTTGAAGTTGTTCAGGTAATTGCTTTCCATCATGTCTATTTGTTTGCTTTGAAAATGGGTGTAGCAAAAATAACCAACGAATAGATTTGGTTTTATTAGTGCTATTTAAAATTGCCACTTTCAATGTGTGCTTAAGCTCGAGATGTTTGAGTCAGATTCCTAACATCAAAAGGAGAAAGTTTTGCAGACGACTCGTGCCATTAAGTATTAGAACAACTCATTATCACCTGTCGTCTGCTTAAACTATTGTTTCGAAATACATATAGGAATTATAACAAGCCTCTCCGGCACTCCGCGAGTTCTAGTCGTTATATGAAATCGATTAGAGAGTTGAAATAGTACAAAAAGTGTTTCAACGGATTAGTTCAGATTTATTGAAAAATGTATGCTACCTCAGTTTGTCAAAAACAATTTAAATTAATATGCCTAATGCATCGCAAGATCATTTACCACTTCATGTTACAGCGCGATGAATACGAGCCTTTTCAAGTTTTACAACTACAAATAACTTTTGGCCACCTGACTATGAAAGCTACAATAAGGTACAAAATTGCATAATCCAAAATTTGTTATTCGATCTTCTTATTATAGATTATTTTACATGAGACAGTTTAACGTTTTTCAATAAACTTATGCCGACGTATTTAAAAATGTACGCTACCGCAGCTTACAGAGAACTCTTTACAATAAACTGTCTAACGCATTGCAATTTCAATCAGCATTTCATTTCACGGCGCGACGAATATCATTCACTCTAAGTTATACGACTGCAAAAAACTTTTGGCCACGTAACTTTTAAAACTACAATAAGGTACAAAATGGCATAATTCTAATTTGATTATTAATAACTTTTACTAATGATTTTTCCCACATTATGTATTTTAAACTATGTTAACGCGATCTACTCTTGTTTTTTACTAGTTAGCAAATTTTGGGGTTAACTTACGCAGTATAAACTCTGCTGAAAATCAAGCCTCAATAAAATTTAGGTGAGTAAGTTCTTTGTTAACACAGTCAAAAGTCAAAGCCAAAATAGGGTTGTTCAAATGGAATTAAAAGACAATTTACAAATTTCAGTCAAACTATTTAGATTAATCAATAAAAATATCGTAAGAAAATACATTTTTAAACCTACTTTTTCATAAATTAAGAAATTGGTCATCGAAGGCTGCAGTACATTTGAAAATTGCAATGCGTTATATTAAAACAATTTGGAAAATTTGCAGTAATTTTAAAAACTATCGAAAAAGTCAAAATCGCTGTTATATTTTCATGATTGAGTTATTAAACACGCATGCGTCTTTTAAAAAGTTTCTTCAAAGTCAAGATTACAAGTTTGTTGCGGTAAACCTTTTAGAGCTCACAAAAAGGAGGATAAAACAGTTTTCTCTTATTATATAGGATTCAATCAAATTTGAGATCAGCGTGGATTTGAATAATCGTTGCATTAGGAAGATACCAAGAAAATGATCGTGTTAGGCTATTGTGTGTCATCTAATGTAAATTATGTGCCAGTAGTATTTATATCACGGTGCGCCTGGAAACAATACGCCGTATTAATGAAAAATGTAACCGGCAAATACACAAAGGGCTGTGTGTTCAATACTCATCCATGGCAATATCTTTTTCAAAGCTTGTAGAATCAGTTCAGACCGACTTATAAACACAGTAATTGTATTTACATAAGGGGTTTTTCTGTGGAAATCAAACTGTTAGCAATTTAATTTTGATCAGACACATCTCAAAAAATCATCTTGATAGTTGTTTTTGAAGTTGTTCAGGTAATTGCTTTCTATCATGTCTATTTGTTTGCTTTGAAAATGGGTGTAGCAAAAATAACCAACGAATAGATTTGGTTTTATTAGTGCTATTTAAAATTGCCACTTTCAATGTGTGCTTAAGCTCGAGATGTTTGAGTCAGATTCCTAACATCAAAAGGAGAAAGTTTTGCAGACGACTCGTGCCATTAAGTATTAGAATAACTCATTATCACCTGTCGTCTGCTTAAACTATTGTTTCGAAATACATATAAGAATTATAACAAGCCTCTCTGGCACTCCGCCAGTTCTAGTCATTTTATGAAATCGATTAGAGAGTTGAAATAGTACAAAAAGTGTTTCAACGGATTAGTTCAGATTTATTGAAAAATGTATGCTACCTCAGTTTGTCAAAAACAATTTAAATTAATATGCCTAATGCATCGCAAGATCATTTACCACTTCATGTTACAGCGCGATGAATACGAGCCTTTTCAAGTTTTACAACTACAAATAACTTTTGGCCACCTGACTATGAAAGCCACAATAAGGTACAAAATTGCATAATCCAAAATTTGTTATTCGATCTTCTTATTATAGATTATTTTACATGAGACAGTTTAACGTTTTTCAATAAACTTGTGCCGACGTATTTAAAAATGTACGCTACCGCAGCTTACAGAGAACTCTTTACAATAAACTGTCTAACGCATTGCAATTTCAATCAGCATTTCATTTCACGGCGCGACGAATATCATTCACTCTAAGTTATACGACTGCAAAAAACGTTTGGCCACGTAACTTTTAAAACTACACTAAGGTACAAAATGGCATAATTCTAAGTTGATTATTAATACTTTTTATTAATGATTTTTCCCACATTATGAATTTTAAACTATGTTAACGCGATCTACTCTTGTTTTTTACTAGTTAGCAAATTTTGGGGTTAACTTACGCAGTATACACTCTGCTGAAAATCAAGCCTCAATAAAATTTAGGTGAGTAAGTTCTTTGTTAACACAGTCAAAAGTCAAAGCAAAAATAGGGTTGTTCAAATGGAATTAAAAGATATTTTACAAATTTCAGTCAAACTATTTAGATTAATCAATAACAATATCGTAAGAAAATACATTTTTAAACCTACTTTTTCATAAATTAAGAATTTGGTCATCGAAGGCTGCAGTACATTTGAAAATTGCAATGCGTTATATTAAAACAATATGGAAAATTTGCAGTAATTTTAAAAACTATCGAAAAAGTCAAAATGGCTGTTATATTTTCATGATTGAGTTATTAAACACGCATGCGTGTTTTAAAAAGTTTCTTCAAAGTCAAGATTACAAGTTTGTTGCGGTAAACCTTTTAGAGCTCACAAAAAGGAGGATAAAACAGTTTTCTCTTATTATATAGAATTCAATCCAATTTGAGATCAGCGTAGAGTTGAATAAACGTTGCATTAGAAAGATACCAAGAAAATGATCATGTTAGGCTATTGTGTGTCATCTAATGTAAATTATGTGCCAGTAGTATTTATATCACGGTGCGCCTGGAAAGAATACGCCGTATTAACGAAAAATGTCACCGGCAAATACGCAAGGGGCTGTGTGTTCAATACTCATCCATGGCAACATCTTTTTCAAAGCTTGTAGAATCAGTTCAGACCGACTTATAAACACAGTAATTGTATTTACATAAGGGGTTTTTCTGTGGAAATCAAACTGTTAGCAATTTAATTTTGATCAGACACATCTCAAAAAATCATCTTGATAGTTGTTTTTGAAGTTGTTCAGGTAATTGCTTTCCATCATGTCTATTTGTTTGCTTTGAAAATGGGTGTAGCAAAAATAACCAACGAATAGATTTGGTTTTATTAGTGCTATTTAAAATTGCCACTTTCAATGTGTGCTTAAGCTCGAGATGTTTGAGTCAGATTCCTAACATCAAAAGGAGAAAGTTTTGCAGACGACTCGTGCCATTAATTACATGTATTAGAATAACTCATTATCACCTGTTGTCTGCTTAAACTATTGTTTCGAAATACATATAAGAATTATAACAAGCCTCTCCGGCACTCCGCCAGTTCTAGTCATTTTATGAAATCGATTAGAGAGTTGAAATAGTACAAAAAGTGTTTCAACGGATTAGTTCAGATTTATTGAAAAATGTATGCTACCTCAGTTTGTCGAAAACAATTTAAATTAATATGCCTAATGCATCGCAAGATCATTTACCACTTCATGTTACAGCGCGATGAATACGAGCCTTTTCAAATTTTACAACTACAAATAACTTTTGGCCACCTGACTATGAAAGCTACAATAAGGTACAAAATTGCATAATCCAAAATTTGTTATTCGATCTTCTTATTATAGATTATTTTACATGAGACAGTTTAACGTTTTTCAATAAACTTGTGCAGACGTGTTTAAAAATGTACGCTACCGCAGCTTACAGAGAACTCTTTACAATAAACTGTCTAATGCATTGCAATTTCAATCAGCATTTCATTTCACGGCGCGACGAATATCATTCACTCTAAGTTATACGACTGCAAAAAACTTTTGGCCACGTAACTTTTAAAACTACAATAAGGTACAAAATGGCATAATTCTAATTTGATTATTAATAACTTTTACTAATGATTTTTCCCACATTATGTATTTTAAACTATGTTAACGCGATCTACTCTTGTTTTTTACTAGTTAGCAAATTTTGGGGTTAACTTACGCAGTATAAACTCTGCTGAAAATCAAGCCTCAATAAAATTTAGGTGAGTAAGTTCTTTGTTAACACAGTCAAAAGTCAAAGCCAAAATAGGGTTGTTCAAATGGAATTAAAAGACAATTTACAAGTTTCAGTCAAACTATTTAGATTAATCAATAAAAATATCGTAAGAAAATACATTTTTAAACCTACTTTTTCATAAATTAAGAAATTGGTCATCGAAGGCTGCAGTACATTTGAAAATTGCAATGCGTTATATTAAAACAATTTGGAAAATTTGCAGTAATTTTAAAAACTATCGAAAAAGTCAAAATCGCTGTTATATTTTCATGATTGAGTTATTAAACACGCATGCGTCTTTTAAAAAGTTTCTTCAAAGTCAAGATTACAAGTTTGTTGCGGTAAACCTTTTAGAGCTCACAAAAAGGAGGATAAAACAGTTTTCTCTTATTATATAGGATTCAATCAAATTTGAGATCAGCGTGGATTTGAATAATCGTTGCATTAGGAAGATACCAAGAAAATGATCGTGTTAGGCTATTGTGTGTCATCTAATGTAAATTATGTGCCAGTAGTATTTATATCACGGTGCGCCTGGAAACAATACGCCGTATTAATGAAAAATGTAACCGGCAAATACACAAAGGGCTGTGTGTTCAATACTCATCCATGGCAATATCTTTTTCAAAGCTTGTAGAATCAGTTCAGACCGACTTATAAACACAGTAATTGTATTTACATAAGGGGTTTTTCTGTGGAAATCAAACTGTTAGCAATTTAATTTTGATCAGACACATCTCAAAAAATCATCTTGATAGTTGTTTTTGAAGTTGTTCAGGTAATTGCTTTTAATCATGTCTATTTGTTTGCTTTGAAAATGGGTGTAGCAAAAATAACCAACGAATAGATTTGGTTTTATTAGTGCTATTTAAAATTGCCACTTTCAATGTGTGCTTAAGCTCGAGATGTTTGAGTCAGATTCCTAACATCAAAAGGAGAAAGTTTTGCAGACGACTCGTGCCATTAAGTATTAGAATAACTCATTATCACCTGTCGTCTGCTTAAACTATTGTTTCGAAATACATATAAGAATTATAACAAGCCTCTCTGGCACTCCGCCAGTTCTAGTCATTTTATGAAATCGATTAGAGAGTTGAAATAGTACAAAAAGTGTTTCAACGGATTAGTTCAGATTTATTGAAAAATGTATGCTACCTCAGTTTGTCGAAAACAATTTAAATTAATATGCCTAATGCATCGCAAGATCATTTACCACTTCATGTTACAGCGCGATGAATACGAGCCTTTTCAAATTTTACAACTACAAATAACTTTTGGCCACCTGACTATGAAAGCTACAATAAGGTACAAAATTGCATAATCCAAAATTTGTTATTCGATCTTCTTATTATAGATTATTTTACATGAGACAGTTTAACGTTTTTCAATAAACTTGTGCAGACGTGTTTAAAAATGTACGCTACCGCAGCTTACAGAGAACTCTTTACAACAAACTGTCTAATGCATTGCAATTTCAATCAGCATTTCATTTCACGGCGCGACGAATATCATTCACTCTAAGTTATACGACTGCAAAAAACTTTTGGCCACGTAACTTTTAAAACTACAATAAGGTGCAAAATGGCATAATTCTAAGTTGATTATTAATACTTTTTATTAATGATTTTTCCCACATTATGAATTTTAAACTATGTTAACGCGATCTACTCTTGTTTTTTACTAGTTAGCAAATTTTGGGGTTAACTTACGCAGTATACACTCTGCTGAAAATCAAGCCTCAATAAAATTTAGGTGAGTAAGTTCTTTGTTAACACAGTCAAAAGTCAAAGCAAAAATAGGGTTGTTCAAATGGAATTAAAAGATATTTTACAAATTTCAGTCAATCTAATTTGATTATTCAATAAAAATATCGTAAGAAAATACATTTTTAAACCTACTTTTTCATAAATTAAGAATTTGGTCATCGAAGGCTGCAGTACATTTGAAAATTGCAATGCGTTATATTAAAACAATTTAGAAAATTTGCAGCAATTTTAAAAACTATCGAAAAAGTCAAAATGGCTGTTGTATTTTCATGATTGAGTTATTAAACACGCATCCATGTTTTAAAAAGTTTCTTCAAAGTCAAGATTACAAGTTTGTTGCGGTAAACCCTTTAGAGCTCACAAAAAGGAGGATAAAACAGTTTTCTCTTGTTATATAGGATTCAATCAAATTTGAGATCAGCGTAGAGTTGAATAAACGTTGCATTAGGAAGATACCAAGAAAATGATCATGTTAGGCTATTGTGTGTCATCTAATGTAAATTATGTGCCAGTAGTATTTATATCACGGTGCGCCTGGAAACAATACGCCGTATTAATGAAAAATGTCACCGGCAAATACACAAAGGGCTGTGTGTTCAATACTCATCCATGGCAATATCTTTTTCAAAGCTTGTAGAATCAGTTCAGACCGACTTTTAAACACAGTAATTGTATTTACATAAGGGGTTTTTCTGTGGAAATCAAACTGTTAGCAATTTAATTTTGATCAGACACATCTCAAAAAATCATCTTGATAGTTGTTTTTGAAGTTGTTCAGGTAATTGCTTTCCAACATGTCTATTTGTTTGCTTTGAAAATGGGTGTAGCAAAAATAAACAACGAATAGATTTGGTTTTATTAGTGCTATTTAAAATTGCCACTTTCAATGTGTGCTTAAGCTCGAGATGTTTGAGTCAGATTCCTAACATCAAAAGGAGAAAGTTTTGCAGACGAATCGTGCCATTAATTATTAGAATAACTCATTATCACCTGTCGTCTGCTTAAACTATTGTTTCGAAATACATATAAGAATTATAACAAGCCTCTCCGGCACTCCGCCAGTTCTAGTCATTTTATGAAATCGATTAGAGAGTTGAAATAGTACAAAAAGTGTTTCAACGGATTAGTTCAGATTTATTGAAAAATGTATGCTACCTCAGTTTGTCAAAAACAATTTAAATTAATATGCCTAATGCATCGCAAGATCATTTACCACTTCATGTTACAGCGCGATGAATACGAGCCTTTTCAAGTTTTACAACTACAAATAACTTTTGGCCACCTGACTATGAAAGCTACAATAAGGTACAAAATTGCATAATCCAAAATTTGTTATTCGATCTTCTTATTATAGATTATTTTACATGAGACAGTTTAACGTTTTTCAATAAACTTGTGCCGACGTATTTAAAAATGTACGCTACCGCAGCTTACAGAGAACTCTTTACAATAAACTGTCTAACGCATTGCAATTTCAATCAGCATTTCATTTCACGGCGCGACGAATATCATTCACTCTAAGTTATACGACTGCAAAAAACGTTTGGCCACGTAACTTTTAAAACTACACTAAGGTACAAAATGGCATAATTCTAAGTTGATTATTAATACTTTTTATTAATGATTTTTCCCACATTATGAATTTTAAACTATGTTAACGCGATCTACTCTTGTTTTTTACTAGTTAGCAAATTTTGGGGTTAACTTACGCAGTATACACTCTGCTGAAAATCAAGCCTCAATAAAATTTAGGTGAGTAAGTTCTTTGTTAACACAGTCAAAAGTCAAAGCAAAAATAGGGTTGTTCAAATGGAATTAAAAGATATTTTACAAATTTCAGTCAAACTATTTAGATTAATCAATAACAATATCGTAAGAAAATACATTTTTAAACCTACTTTTTCATAAATTAAGAATTTGGTCATCGAAGGCTGCAGTACATTTGAAAATTGCAATGCGTTATATTAAAACAATATGGAAAATTTGCAGTAATTTTAAAAACTATCGAAAAAGTCAAAATGGCTGTTATATTTTCATGATTGAGTTATTAAACACGCATGCGTGTTTTAAAAAGTTTCTTCAAAGTCAAGATTACAAGTTTGTTGCGGTAAACCTTTTAGAGCTCACAAAAAGGAGGATAAAACAGTTTTCTCTTATTATATAGAATTCAATCCAATTTGAGATCAGCGTAGAGTTGAATAAACGTTGCATTAGAAAGATACCAAGAAAATGATCATGTTAGGCTATTGTGTGTCATCTAATGTAAATTATGTGCCAGTAGTATTTATATCACGGTGCGCCTGGAAAGAATACGCCGTATTAACGAAAAATGTCACCGGCAAATACGCAAGGGGCTGTGTGTTCAATACTCATCCATGGCAATATCTTTTTCAAAGCTTGTAGAATCAGTTCAGACCGACTTATAAACACAGTAATTGTATTTACATAAGGGGTTTTTCTGTGGAAATCAAACTGTTAGCAATTTAATTTTGATCAGACACATCTCAAAAAATCATCTTGATAGTTGTTTTTGAAGTTGTTCAGGTAATTGCTTTCCATCATGTCTATTTGTTTGCTTTGAAAATGGGTGTAGCAAAAATAACCAACGAATAGATTTGGTTTTATTAGTGCTATTTAAAATTGCCACTTTCAATGTGTGCTTAAGCTCGAGATGTTTGAGTCAGATTCCTAACATCAAAAGGAGAAAGTTTTGCAGACGACTCGTGCCATTAATTATTAGAATAACTCATTATCACCTGTCGTCTGCTTAAACTATTGTTTCGAAATACATATAAGAATTATAACAAGCCTCTCCGGCACTCCGCCAGTTCTAGTCATTTTATGAAATCGATTAGAGAGTTGAAATAGTACAAAAAGTGTTTCAACGGATTAGTTCAGATTTATTGAAAAATGTATGCTACCTCAGTTTGTCGAAAACAATTTAAATTAATATGCCTAATGCATCGCAAGATCATTTACCACTTCATGTTACAGCGCGATGAATACGAGCCTTTTCAAATTTTACAACTACAAATAACTTTTGGCCACCTGACTATGAAAGCTACAATAAGGTACAAAATTGCATAATCCAAAATTTGTTATTCGATCTTCTTATTATAGATTATTTTACATGAGACAGTTTAACGTTTTTCAATAAACTTGTGCAGACGTGTTTAAAAATGTACGCTACCGCAGCTTACAGAGAACTCTTTACAATAAACTGTCTAATGCATTGCAATTTCAATCAGCATTTCATTTCACGGCGCGACGAATATCATTCACTCTAAGTTATACGACTGCAAAAAACTTTTGGCCACGTAACTTTTAAAACTACAATAAGGTGCAAAATGGCATAATTCTAAGTTGATTATTAATACTTTTTATTAATGATTTTTCCCACATTATGAATTTTAAACTATGTTAACGCGATCTACTCTTGTTTTTTACTAGTTAGCAAATTTTGGGGTTAACTTACGCAGTATACACTCTGCTGAAAATCAAGCCTCAATAAAATTTAGGTGAGTAAGTTCTTTGTTAACACAGTCAAAAGTCAAAGCAAAAATAGGGTTGTTCAAATGGAATTAAAAGATATTTTACAAATTTCAGTCAAACTAATTTGATTATTCAATAAAAATATCGTAAGAAAATACATTTTTAAACCTACTTTTTCATAAATTAAGAATTTGGTCATCGAAGGCTGCAGTACATTTGAAAATTGCAATGCGTTATATTAAAACAATTTAGAAAATTTGCAGCAATTTTAAAAACTATCGAAAAAGTCAAAATGGCTGTTGTATTTTCATGATTGAGTTATTAAACACGCATCCATGTTTTAAAAAGTTTCTTCAAAGTCAAGATTACAAGTTTGTTGCGGTAAACCCTTTAGAGCTCACAAAAAGGAGGATAAAACAGTTTTCTCTTGTTATATAGGATTCAATCAAATTTGAGATCAGCGTAGAGTTGAATAAACGTTGCATTAGGAAGATACCAAGAAAATGATCATGTTAGGCTATTGTGTGTCATCTAATGTAAATTATGTGCCAGTAGTATTTATATCACGGTGCGCCTGGAAACAATACGCCGTATTAATGAAAAATGTCACCGGCAAATACACAAAGGGCTGTGTGTTCAATACTCATCCATGGCAATATCTTTTTCAAAGCTTGTAGAATCAGTTCAGACCGACTTTTAAACACAGTAATTGTATTTACATAAGGGGTTTTTCTGTGGAAATCAAACTGTTAGCAATTTAATTTTGATCAGACACATCTCAAAAAATCATCTTGATAGTTGTTTTTGAAGTTGTTCAGGTAATTGCTTTCCAACATGTCTATTTGTTTGCTTTGAAAATGGGTGTAGCAAAAATAAACAACGAATAGATTTGGTTTTATTAGTGCTATTTAAAATTGCCACTTTCAATGTGTGCTTAAGCTCGAGATGTTTGAGTCAGATTCCTAACATCAAAAGGAGAAAGTTTTGCAGACGAATCGTGCCATTAATTATTAGAATAACTCATTATCACCTGTCGTCTGCTTAAACTATTGTTTCGAAATACATATAAGAATTATAACAAGCCTCTCCGGCACTCCGCCAGTTCTAGTCATTTTATGAAATCGATTAGAGAGTTGAAATAGTACAAAAAGTGTTTCAACGGATTAGTTCAGATTTATTGAAAAATGTATGCTACCTCAGTTTGTCAAAAACAATTTAAATTAATATGCCTAATGCATCGCAAGATCATTTACCACTTCATGTTACAGCGCGATGAATACGAGCCTTTTCAAGTTTTACAACTACAAATAACTTTTGGCCACCTGACTATGAAAGCTACAATAAGGTACAAAATTGCATAATCCAAAATTTGTTATTCGATCTTCTTATTATAGATTATTTTACATGAGACAGTTTAACGTTTTTCAATAAACTTGTGCCGACGTATTTAAAAATGTACGCTACCGCAGCTTACAGAGAACTCTTTACAATAAACTGTCTAACGCATTGCAATTTCAATCAGCATTTCATTTCACGGCGCGACGAATATCATTCACTCTAAGTTATACGACTGCAAAAAACGTTTGGCCACGTAACTTTTAAAACTACACTAAGGTACAAAATGGCATAATTCTAAGTTGATTATTAATACTTTTTATTAATGATTTTTCCCACATTATGAATTTTAAACTATGTTAACGCGATCTACTCTTGTTTTTTACTAGTTAGCAAATTTTGGGGTTAACTTACGCAGTATACACTCTGCTGAAAATCAAGCCTCAATAAAATTTAGGTGAGTAAGTTCTTTGTTAACACAGTCAAAAGTCAAAGCAAAAATAGGGTTGTTCAAATGGAATTAAAAGATATTTTACAAATTTCAGTCAAACTATTTAGATTAATCAATAACAATATCGTAAGAAAATACATTTTTAAACCTACTTTTTCATAAATTAAGAATTTGGTCATCGAAGGCTGCAGTACATTTGAAAATTGCAATGCGTTATATTAAAACAATATGGAAAATTTGCAGTAATTTTAAAAACTATCGAAAAAGTCAAAATGGCTGTTATATTTTCATGATTGAGTTATTAAACACGCATGCGTGTTTTAAAAAGTTTCTTCAAAGTCAAGATTACAAGTTTGTTGCGGTAAACCTTTTAGAGCTCACAAAAAGGAGGATAAAACAGTTTTCTCTTATTATATAGAATTCAATCCAATTTGAGATCAGCGTAGAGTTGAATAAACGTTGCATTAGAAAGATACCAAGAAAATGATCATGTTAGGCTATTGTGTGTCATCTAATGTAAATTATGTGCCAGTAGTATTTATATCACGGTGCGCCTGGAAAGAATACGCCGTATTAACGAAAAATGTCACCGGCAAATACGCAAGGGGCTGTGTGTTCAATACTCATCCATGGCAATATCTTTTTCAAAGCTTGTAGAATCAGTTCAGACCGACTTATAAACACAGTAATTGTATTTACATAAGGGGTTTTTCTGTGGAAATCAAACTGTTAGCAATTTAATTTTGATCAGACACATCTCAAAAAATCATCTTGATAGTTGTTTTTGAAGTTGTTCAGGTAATTGCTTTCCATCATGTCTATTTGTTTGCTTTGAAAATGGGTGTAGCAAAAATAACCAACGAATAGATTTGGTTTTATTAGTGCTATTTAAAATTGCCACTTTCAATGTGTGCTTAAGCTCGAGATGTTTGAGTCAGATTCCTAACATCAAAAGGAGAAAGTTTTGCAGACGACTCGTGCCATTAATTATTAGAATAACTCATTATCACCTGTCGTCTGCTTAAACTATTGTTTCGAAATACATATAAGAATTATAACAAGCCTCTCCGGCACTCCGCCAGTTCTAGTCATTTTATGAAATCGATTAGAGAGTTGAAATAGTACAAAAAGTGTTTCAACGGATTAGTTCAGATTTATTGAAAAATGTATGCTACCTCAGTTTGTCGAAAACAATTTAAATTAATATGCCTAATGCATCGCAAGATCATTTACCACTTCATGTTACAGCGCGATGAATACGAGCCTTTTCAAATTTTACAACTACAAATAACTTTTGGCCACCTGACTATGAAAGCTACAATAAGGTACAAAATTGCATAATCCAAAATTTGTTATTCGATCTTCTTATTATAGATTATTTTACATGAGACAGTTTAACGTTTTTCAATAAACTTGTGCAGACGTGTTTAAAAATGTACGCTACCGCAGCTTACAGAGAACTCTTTACAATAAACTGTCTAATGCATTGCAATTTCAATCAGCATTTCATTTCACGGCGCGACGAATATCATTCACTCTAAGTTATACGACTGCAAAAAACTTTTGGCCACGTAACTTTTAAAACTACAATAAGGTGCAAAATGGCATAATTCTAAGTTGATTATTAATACTTTTTATTAATGATTTTTCCCACATTATGAATTTTAAACTATGTTAACGCGATCTACTCTTGTTTTTTACTAGTTAGCAAATTTTGGGGTTAACTTACGCAGTATACACTCTGCTGAAAATCAAGCCTCAATAAAATTTAGGTGAGTAAGTTCTTTGTTAACACAGTCAAAAGTCAAAGCAAAAATAGGGTTGTTCAAATGGAATTAAAAGATATTTTACAAATTTCAGTCAAACTAATTTGATTATTCAATAAAAATATCGTAAGAAAATACATTTTTAAACCTACTTTTTCATAAATTAAGAATTTGGTCATCGAAGGCTGCAGTACATTTGAAAATTGCAATGCGTTATATTAAAACAATTTAGAAAATTTGCAGCAATTTTAAAAACTATCGAAAAAGTCAAAATGGCTGTTGTATTTTCATGATTGAGTTATTAAACACGCATCCATGTTTTAAAAAGTTTCTTCAAAGTCAAGATTACAAGTTTGTTGCGGTAAACCCTTTAGAGCTCACAAAAAGGAGGATAAAACAGTTTTCTCTTGTTATATAGGATTCAATCAAATTTGAGATCAGCGTAGAGTTGAATAAACGTTGCATTAGGAAGATACCAAGAAAATGATCATGTTAGGCTATTGTGTGTCATCTAATGTAAATTATGTGCCAGTAGTATTTATATCACGGTGCGCCTGGAAACAATACGCCGTATTAATGAAAAATGTCACCGGCAAATACACAAAGGGCTGTGTGTTCAATACTCATCCATGGCAATATCTTTTTCAAAGCTTGTAGAATCAGTTCAGACCGACTTTTAAACACAGTAATTGTATTTACATAAGGGGTTTTTCTGTGGAAATCAAACTGTTAGCAATTTAATTTTGATCAGACACATCTCAAAAAATCATCTTGATAGTTGTTTTTGAAGTTGTTCAGGTAATTTCTTTCCAACACGTCTATTTGTTTGCTTTGAAAATGGGTGTAGCAAAAATAAACAATGAATAGATTTGGTTTTATTAGTGCTATTTAAAAATGCCACTTTCAATGTGTGCTTAAGCTCGAGATGTTTGAGTCAGATTCCTAACATCAAAAGGAGAAAGTTTTGCAGACGACTCGTGCCATTAAGTATTAGAACAACTCATTATCACCTGTCGTCTGCTTAAACTATTGTTTCGAAATACATATAGGAATTATAACAAGCCTCTCCGGCACTCCGCGAGTTCTAGTCGTTATATGAAATCGATTAGAGAGTTGAAATAGTACAAAAAGTGTTTCAACGGATTAGTTCAGATTTATTGAAAAATGTATGCTACCTCAGTTTGTCAAAAACAATTTAAATTAATATGCCTAATGCATCGCAAGATCATTTACCACTTCATGTTACAGCGCGATGAATACGAGCCTTTTCAAGTTTTACAACTACAAATAACTTTTGGCCACCTGACTATGAAAGCTACAATAAGGTACAAAATTGCATAATCCAAAATTTGTTATTCGATCTTCTTATTATAGATTATTTTACATGAGACAGTTTAACGTTTTTCAATAAACTTATGCCGACGTATTTAAAAATGTACGCTACCGCAGCTTACAGAGAACTCTTTACAATAAACTGTCTAACGCATTGCAATTTCAATCAGCATTTCATTTCACGGCGCGACGAATATCATTCACTCTAAGTTATACGACTGCAAAAAACTTTTGGCCACGTAACTTTTAAAACTACAATAAGGTACAAAATGGCATAATTCTAATTTGATTATTAATAACTTTTACTAATGATTTTTCCCACATTATGTATTTTAAACTATGTTAACGCGATCTACTCTTGTTTTTTACTAGTTAGCAAATTTTGGGGTTAACTTACGCAGTATAAACTCTGCTGAAAATCAAGCCTCAATAAAATTTAGGTGAGTAAGTTCTTTGTTAACACAGTCAAAAGTCAAAGCCAAAATAGGGTTGTTCAAATGGAATTAAAAGACAATTTACAAATTTCAGTCAAACTATTTAGATTAATCAATAAAAATATCGTAAGAAAATACATTTTTAAACCTACTTTTTCATAAATTAAGAAATTGGTCATCGAAGGCTGCAGTACATTTGAAAATTGCAATGCGTTATATTAAAACAATTTGGAAAATTTGCAGTAATTTTAAAAACTATCGAAAAAGTCAAAATCGCTGTTATATTTTCATGATTGAGTTATTAAACACGCATGCGTCTTTTAAAAAGTTTCTTCAAAGTCAAGATTACAAGTTTGTTGCGGTAAACCTTTTAGAGCTCACAAAAAGGAGGATAAAACAGTTTTCTCTTATTATATAGGATTCAATCAAATTTGAGATCAGCGTGGATTTGAATAATCGTTGCATTAGGAAGATACCAAGAAAATGATCGTGTTAGGCTATTGTGTGTCATCTAATGTAAATTATGTGCCAGTAGTATTTATATCACGGTGCGCCTGGAAACAATACGCCGTATTAATGAAAAATGTAACCGGCAAATACACAAAGGGCTGTGTGTTCAATACTCATCCATGGCAATATCTTTTTCAAAGCTTGTAGAATCAGTTCAGACCGACTTATAAACACAGTAATTGTATTTACATAAGGGGTTTTTCTGTGGAAATCAAACTGTTAGCAATTTAATTTTGATCAGACACATCTCAAAAAATCATCTTGATAGTTGTTTTTGAAGTTGTTCAGGTAATTGCTTTCCATCATGTCTATTTGTTTGCTTTGAAAATGGGTGTAGCAAAAATAACCAACGAATAGATTTGGTTTTATTAGTGCTATTTAAAATTGCCACTTTCAATGTGTGCTTAAGCTCGAGATGTTTGAGTCAGATTCCTAACATCAAAAGGAGAAAGTTTTGCAGACGACTCGTGCCATTAAGTATTAGAACAACTCATTATCACCTGTCGTCTGCTTAAACTATTGTTTCGAAATACATATAAGAATTATAACAAGCCTCTCCCGCACTCCGCCAGTTCTAGTCATTTTATGAAATCGATTAGAGAGTTGAAATAGTACAAAAAGTGTTTCAACGGATTAGTTCAGATTTATTGAAAAATGTATGCTACCTCAGTTTGTCGAAAACAATTTAAATTAATATGCCTAATGCATCGCAAGATCATTTACCACTTCATGTTACAGCGCGATGAATACGAGCCTTTTCAAATTTTACAACTACAAATAACTTTTGGCCACCTGACTATGAAAGCTACAATAAGGTACAAAATTGCATAATCCAAAATTTGTTATTCGATCTTCTTATTATAGATTATTTTACATGAGACAGTTTAACGTTTTTCAATAAACTTGTGCAGACGTGTTTAAAAATGTACGCTACCGCAGCTTACAGAGAACTCTTTACAATAAACTGTCTAATGCATTGCAATTTCAATCAGCATTTCATTTCACGGCGCGACGAATATCATTCACTCTAAGTTATACGACTGCAAAAAACTTTTGGCCACGTAACTTTTAAAACTACAATAAGGTGCAAAATGGCATAATTCTAAGTTGATTATTAATACTTTTTATTAATGATTTTTCCCACATTATGAATTTTAAACTATGTTAACGCGATCTACTCTTGTTTTTTACTAGTTAGCAAATTTTGGGGTTAACTTACGCAGTATACACTCTGCTGAAAATCAAGCCTCAATAAAATTTAGGTGAGTAAGTTCTTTGTTAACACAGTCAAAAGTCAAAGCAAAAATAGGGTTGTTCAAATGGAATTAAAAGATATTTTACAAATTTCAGTCAATCTAATTTGATTATTCAATAAAAATATCGTAAGAAAATACATTTTTAAACCTACTTTTTCATAAATTAAGAATTTGGTCATCGAAGGCTGCAGTACATTTGAAAATTGCAATGCGTTATATTAAAACAATTTAGAAAATTTGCAGCAATTTTAAAAACTATCGAAAAAGTCAAAATGGCTGTTGTATTTTCATGATTGAGTTATTAAACACGCATCCATGTTTTAAAAAGTTTCTTCAAAGTCAAGATTACAAGTTTGTTGCGGTAAACCCTTTAGAGCTCACAAAAAGGAGGATAAAACAGTTTTCTCTTGTTATATAGGATTCAATCAAATTTGAGATCAGCGTAGAGTTGAATAAACGTTGCATTAGGAAGATACCAAGAAAATGATCATGTTAGGCTATTGTGTGTCATCTAATGTAAATTATGTGCCAGTAGTATTTATATCACGGTGCGCCTGGAAACAATACGCCGTATTAATGAAAAATGTCACCGGCAAATACACAAAGGGCTGTGTGTTCAATACTCATCCATGGCAATATCTTTTTCAAAGCTTGTAGAATCAGTTCAGACCGACTTTTAAACACAGTAATTGTATTTACATAAGGGGTTTTTCTGTGGAAATCAAACTGTTAGCAATTTAATTTTGATCAGACACATCTCAAAAAATCATCTTGATAGTTGTTTTTGAAGTTGTTCAGGTAATTGCTTTCCAACATGTCTATTTGTTTGCTTTGAAAATGGGTGTAGCAAAAATAAACAACGAATAGATTTGGTTTTATTAGTGCTATTTAAAATTGCCACTTTCAATGTGTGCTTAAGCTCGAGATGTTTGAGTCAGATTCCTAACATCAAAAGGAGAAAGTTTTGCAGACGAATCGTGCCATTAATTATTAGAATAACTCATTATCACCTGTCGTCTGCTTAAACTATTGTTTCGAAATACATATAAGAATTATAACAAGCCTCTCCGGCACTCCGCCAGTTCTAGTCATTTTATGAAATCGATTAGAGAGTTGAAATAGTACAAAAAGTGTTTCAACGGATTAGTTCAGATTTATTGAAAAATGTATGCTACCTCAGTTTGTCAAAAACAATTTAAATTAATATGCCTAATGCATCGCAAGATCATTTACCACTTCATGTTACAGCGCGATGAATACGAGCCTTTTCAAGTTTTACAACTACAAATAACTTTTGGCCACCTGACTATGAAAGCCACAATAAGGTACAAAATTGCATAATCCAAAATTTGTTATTCGATCTTCTTATTATAGATTATTTTACATGAGACAGTTTAACGTTTTTCAATAAACTTGTGCCGACGTATTTAAAAATGTACGCTACCGCAGCTTACAGAGAACTCTTTACAATAAACTGTCTAACGCATTGCAATTTCAATCAGCATTTCATTTCACGGCGCGACGAATATCATTCACTCTAAGTTATACGACTGCAAAAAACGTTTGGCCACGTAACTTTTAAAACTACACTAAGGTACAAAATGGCATAATTCTAAGTTGATTATTAATACTTTTTATTAATGATTTTTCCCACATTATGAATTTTAAACTATGTTAACGCGATCTACTCTTGTTTTTTACTAGTTAGCAAATTTTGGGGTTAACTTACGCAGTATACACTCTGCTGAAAATCAAGCCTCAATAAAATTTAGGTGAGTAAGTTCTTTGTTAACACAGTCAAAAGTCAAAGCAAAAATAGGGTTGTTCAAATGGAATTAAAAGATATTTTACAAATTTCAGTCAAACTATTTAGATTAATCAATAACAATATCGTAAGAAAATACATTTTTAAACCTACTTTTTCATAAATTAAGAATTTGGTCATCGAAGGCTGCAGTACATTTGAAAATTGCAATGCGTTATATTAAAACAATATGGAAAATTTGCAGTAATTTTAAAAACTATCGAAAAAGTCAAAATGGCTGTTATATTTTCATGATTGAGTTATTAAACACGCATGCGTGTTTTAAAAAGTTTCTTCAAAGTCAAGATTACAAGTTTGTTGCGGTAAACCTTTTAGAGCTCACAAAAAGGAGGATAAAACAGTTTTCTCTTATTATATAGAATTCAATCCAATTTGAGATCAGCGTAGAGTTGAATAAACGTTGCATTAGAAAGATACCAAGAAAATGATCATGTTAGGCTATTGTGTGTCATCTAATGTAAATTATGTGCCAGTAGTATTTATATCACGGTGCGCCTGGAAAGAATACGCCGTATTAACGAAAAATGTCACCGGCAAATACGCAAGGGGCTGTGTGTTCAATACTCATCCATGGCAACATCTTTTTCAAAGCTTGTAGAATCAGTTCAGACCGACTTATAAACACAGTAATTGTATTTACATAAGGGGTTTTTCTGTGGAAATCAAACTGTTAGCAATTTAATTTTGATCAGACACATCTCAAAAAATCATCTTGATAGTTGTTTTTGAAGTTGTTCAGGTAATTGCTTTCCATCATGTCTATTTGTTTGCTTTGAAAATGGGTGTAGCAAAAATAACCAACGAATAGATTTGGTTTTATTAGTGCTATTTAAAATTGCCACTTTCAATGTGTGCTTAAGCTCGAGATGTTTGAGTCAGATTCCTAACATCAAAAGGAGAAAGTTTTGCAGACGACTCGTGCCATTAATTACATGTATTAGAATAACTCATTATCACCTGTTGTCTGCTTAAACTATTGTTTCGAAATACATATAAGAATTATAACAAGCCTCTCCGGCACTCCGCCAGTTCTAGTCATTTTATGAAATCGATTAGAGAGTTGAAATAGTACAAAAAGTGTTTCAACGGATTAGTTCAGATTTATTGAAAAATGTATGCTACCTCAGTTTGTCGAAAACAATTTAAATTAATATGCCTAATGCATCGCAAGATCATTTACCACTTCATGTTACAGCGCGATGAATACGAGCCTTTTCAAATTTTACAACTACAAATAACTTTTGGCCACCTGACTATGAAAGCTACAATAAGGTACAAAATTGCATAATCCAAAATTTGTTATTCGATCTTCTTATTATAGATTATTTTACATGAGACAGTTTAACGTTTTTCAATAAACTTGTGCAGACGTGTTTAAAAATGTACGCTACCGCAGCTTACAGAGAACTCTTTACAATAAACTGTCTAATGCATTGCAATTTCAATCAGCATTTCATTTCACGGCGCAACGAATATCATTCACTCTAAGTTATACAACTGCAAAAAACTTTTGGCCACGTAACTTTTAAAACTACAATAAGGTGCAAAATGGCATAATTCTAAGTTGATTATTAATACTTTTTATTAATGATTTTTCCCACATTATGAATTTTAAACTATGTTAACGCGATCTACTCTTGTTTTTTACTAGTTAGCAAATTTTGGGGTTAACTTACGCAGTATACACTCTGCTGAAAATCAAGCCTCAATAAAATTTAGGTGAGTAAGTTCTTTGTTAACACAGTCAAAAGTCAAAGCAAAAATAGGGTTGTTCAAATGGAATTAAAAGATATTTTACAAATTTCAGTCAAACTAATTTGATTATTCAATAAAAATATCGTAAGAAAATACATTTTTAAACCTACTTTTTCATAAATTAAGAATTTGGTCATCGAAGGCTGCAGTACATTTGAAAATTGCAATGCGTTATATTAAAACAATTTAGAAAATTTGCAGCAATTTTAAAAACTATCGAAAAAGTCAAAATGGCTGTTGTATTTTCATGATTGAGTTATTAAACACGCATCCATGTTTTAAAAAGTTTCTTCAAAGTCAAGATTACAAGTTTGTTGCGGTAAACCCTTTAGAGCTCACAAAAAGGATGATAAAACAGTTTTCTCTTGTTATATAGGATTCAATCAAATTTGAGATCAGCGTAGAGTTGAATAAACGTTGCATTAGGAAGATACCAAGAAAATGATCATGTTAGGCTATTGTGTGTCATCTAATGTAAATTATGTGCCAGTAGTATTTATATCACGGTGCGCCTGGAAACAATACGCCGTATTAATGAAAAATGTCACCGGCAAATACACAAAGGGCTGTGTGTTCAATACTCATCCATGGCAATATCTTTTTCAAAGCTTGTAGAATCAGTTCAGACCGACTTTTAAACACAGTAATTGTATTTACATAAGGGGTTTTTCTGTGGAAATCAAACTGTTAGCAATTTAATTTTGATCAGACACATCTCAAAAAATCATCTTGATAGTTGTTTTTGAAGTTGTTCAGGTAATTGCTTTCCAACATGTCTATTTGTTTGCTTTGAAAATGGGTGTAGCAAAAATAAACAACGAATAGATTTGGTTTTATTAGTGCTATTTAAAATTGCCACTTTCAATGTGTGCTTAAGCTCGAGATGTTTGAGTCAGATTCCTAACATCAAAAGGAGAAAGTTTTGCAGACGAATCGTGCCATTAATTATTAGAATAACTCATTATCACCTGTCGTCTGCTTAAACTATTGTTTCGAAATACATATAAGAATTATAACAAGCCTCTCCGGCACTCCGCCAGTTCTAGTCATTTTATGAAATCGATTAGAGAGTTGAAATAGTACAAAAAGTGTTTCAACGGATTAGTTCAGATTTATTGAAAAATGTATGCTACCTCAGTTTGTCAAAAACAATTTAAATTAATATGCCTAATGCATCGCAAGATCATTTACCACTTCATGTTACAGCGCGATGAATACGAGCCTTTTCAAGTTTTACAACTACAAATAACTTTTGGCCACCTGACTATGAAAGCTACAATAAGGTACAAAATTGCATAATCCAAAATTTGTTATTCGATCTTCTTATTATAGATTATTTTACATGAGACAGTTTAACGTTTTTCAATAAACTTGTGCCGACGTATTTAAAAATGTACGCTACCGCAGCTTACAGAGAACTCTTTACAATAAACTGTCTAACGCATTGCAATTTCAATCAGCATTTCATTTCACGGCGCGACGAATATCATTCACTCTAAGTTATACGACTGCAAAAAACGTTTGGCCACGTAACTTTTAAAACTACACTAAGGTACAAAATGGCATAATTCTAAGTTGATTATTAATACTTTTTATTAATGATTTTTCCCACATTATGAATTTTAAACTATGTTAACGCGATCTACTCTTGTTTTTTACTAGTTAGCAAATTTTGGGGTTAACTTACGCAGTATACACTCTGCTGAAAATCAAGCCTCAATAAAATTTAGGTGAGTAAGTTCTTTGTTAACACAGTCAAAAGTCAAAGCAAAAATAGGGTTGTTCAAATGGAATTAAAAGATATTTTACAAATTTCAGTCAAACTATTTAGATTAATCAATAACAATATCGTAAGAAAATACATTTTTAAACCTACTTTTTCATAAATTAAGAATTTGGTCATCGAAGGCTGCAGTACATTTGAAAATTGCAATGCGTTATATTAAAACAATATGGAAAATTTGCAGTAATTTTAAAAACTATCGAAAAAAGTCAAAATGGCTGTTATATTTTCATGATTGAGTTATTAAACACGCATGCGTGTTTTAAAAAGTTTCTTCAAAGTCAAGATTACAAGTTTGTTGCGGTAAACCTTTTAGAGCTCACAAAAAGGAGGATAAAACAGTTTTCTCTTATTATATAGAATTCAATCCAATTTGAGATCAGCGTAGAGTTGAATAAACGTTGCATTAGAAAGATACCAAGAAAATGATCATGTTAGGCTATTGTGTGTCATCTAATGTAAATTATGTGCCAGTAGTATTTATATCACGGTGCGCCTGGAAAGAATACGCCGTATTAACGAAAAATGTCACCGGCAAATACGCAAGGGGCTGTGTGTTCAATACTCATCCATGGCAATATCTTTTTCAAAGCTTGTAGAATCAGTTCAGACCGACTTATAAACACAGTAATTGTATTTACATAAGGGGTTTTTCTGTGGAAATCAAACTGTTAGCAATTTAATTTTGATCAGACACATCTCAAAAAATCATCTTGATAGTTGTTTTTGAAGTTGTTCAGGTAATTGCTTTCCATCATGTCTATTTGTTTGCTTTGAAAATGGGTGTAGCAAAAATAACCAACGAATAGATTTGGTTTTATTAGTGCTATTTAAAATTGCCACTTTCAATGTGTGCTTAAGCTCGAGATGTTTGAGTCAGATTCCTAACATCAAAAGGAGAAAGTTTTGCAGACGACTCGTGCCATTAATTATTAGAATAACTCATTATCACCTGTCGTCTGCTTAAACTATTGTTTCGAAATACATATAAGAATTATAACAAGCCTCTCCGGCACTCCGCCAGTTCTAGTCATTTTATGAAATCGATTAGAGAGTTGAAATAGTACAAAAAGTGTTTCAACGGATTAGTTCAGATTTATTGAAAAATGTATGCTACCTCAGTTTGTCGAAAACAATTTAAATTAATATGCCTAATGCATCGCAAGATCATTTACCACTTCATGTTACAGCGCGATGAATACGAGCCTTTTCAAATTTTACAACTACAAATAACTTTTGGCCACCTGACTATGAAAGCTACAATAAGGTACAAAATTGCATAATCCAAAATTTGTTATTCGATCTTCTTATTATAGATTATTTTACATGAGACAGTTTAACGTTTTTTAATAAACTTGTGCAGACGTGTTTAAAAATGTACGCTACCGCAGCTTACAGAGAACTCTTTACAATAAACTGTCTAATGCATTGCAATTTCAATCAGCATTTCATTTCACGGCGCGACGAATATCATTCACTCTAAGTTATACGACTGCAAAAAACTTTTGGCCACGTAACTTTTAAAACTACAATAAGGTGCAAAATGGCATAATTCTAAGTTGATTATTAATACTTTTTATTAATGATTTTTTCCACATTATGAATTTTAAACTATGTTAACGCGATCTACTCTTGTTTTTTACTAGTTAGCAAATTTTGGGGTTAACTTACGCAGTATACACTCTGCTGAAAATCAAGCCTCAATAAAATTTAGGTGAGTAAGTTCTTTGTTAACACAGTCAAAAGTCAAAGCAAAAATAGGGTTGTTCAAATGGAATTAAAAGATATTTTACAAATTTCAGTCAAACTAATTTGATTATTCAATAAAAATATCGTAAGAAAATACATTTTTAAACCTACTTTTTCATAAATTAAGAATTTGGTCATCGAAGGCTGCAGTACATTTGAAAATTGCAATGCGTTATATTAAAACAATATGGAAAATTTGCAGTAATTTTAAAAACTATCGAAAAAAGTCAAAATGGCTGTTATATTTTCATGATTGAGTTATTAAACACGCATGCGTGTTTTAAAAAGTTTCTTCAAAGTCAAGATTACAAGTTTGTTGCGGTAAACCTTTTAGAGCTCACAAAAAGGAGGATAAAACAGTTTTCTCTTATTATATAGAATTCAATCCAATTTGAGATCAGCGTAGAGTTGAATAAACGTTGCATTAGAAAGATACCAAGAAAATGATCATGTTAGGCTATTGTGTGTCATCTAATGTAAATTATGTGCCAGTAGTATTTATATCACGGTGCGCCTGGAAAGAATACGCCGTATTAACGAAAAATGTCACCGGCAAATACGCAAGGGGCTGTGTGTTCAATACTCATCCATGGCAATATCTTTTTCAAAGCTTGTAGAATCAGTTCAGACCGACTTATAAACACAGTAATTGTATTTACATAAGGGGTTTTTCTGTGGAAATCAAACTGTTAGCAATTTAATTTTGATCAGACACATCTCAAAAAATCATCTTGATAGTTGTTTTTGAAGTTGTTCAGGTAATTGCTTTCCATCATGTCTATTTGTTTGCTTTGAAAATGGGTGTAGCAAAAATAACCAACGAATAGATTTGGTTTTATTAGTGCTATTTAAAATTGCCACTTTCAATGTGTGCTTAAGCTCGAGATGTTTGAGTCAGATTCCTAACATCAAAAGGAGAAAGTTTTGCAGACGACTCGTGCCATTAATTATTAGAATAACTCATTATCACCTGTCGTCTGCTTAAACTATTGTTTCGAAATACATATAAGAATTATAACAAGCCTCTCCGGCACTCCGCCAGTTCTAGTCATTTTATGAAATCGATTAGAGAGTTGAAATAGTACAAAAAGTGTTTCAACGGATTAGTTCAGATTTATTGAAAAATGTATGCTACCTCAGTTTGTCGAAAACAATTTAAATTAATATGCCTAATGCATCGCAAGATCATTTACCACTTCATGTTACAGCGCGATGAATACGAGCCTTTTCAAATTTTACAACTACAAATAACTTTTGGCCACCTGACTATGAAAGCTACAATAAGGTACAAAATTGCATAATCCAAAATTTGTTATTCGATCTTCTTATTATAGATTATTTTACATGAGACAGTTTAACGTTTTTCAATAAACTTATGCCGACGTATTTAAAAATGTACGCTACCGCAGCTTACAGAGAACTCTTTACAATAAACTGTCTAACGCATTGCAATTTCAATCAGCATTTCATTTCACGGCGCGACGAATATCATTCACTCTAAGTTATACGACTGCAAAAAACTTTTGGCCACGTAACTTTTAAAACTACAATAAGGTGCAAAATGGCATAATTCTAAGTTGATTATTAATACTTTTTATTAATGATTTTTCCCACATTATGAATTTTAAACTATGTTAACGCGATCTACTCTTGTTTTTTACTAGTTAGCAAATTTTGGGGTTAACTTACGCAGTATACACTCTGCTGAAAATCAAGCCTCAATAAAATTTAGGTGAGTAAGTTCTTTGTTAACACAGTCAAAAGTCAAAGCAAAAATAGGGTTGTTCAAATGGAATTAAAAGATATTTTACAAATTTCAGTCAAACTAATTTGATTATTCAATAAAAATATCGTAAGAAAATACATTTTTAAACCTACTTTTTCATAAATTAAGAATTTGGTCATCGAAGGCTGCAGTACATTTGAAAATTGCAATGCGTTATATTAAAACAATATGGAAAATTTGCAGTAATTTTAAAAACTATCGAAAAAAGTCAAAATGGCTGTTATATTTTCATGATTGAGTTATTAAACACGCATGCGTGTTTTAAAAAGTTTCTTCAAAGTCAAGATTACAAGTTTGTTGCGGTAAACCTTTTAGAGCTCACAAAAAGGAGGATAAAACAGTTTTCTCTTATTATATAGAATTCAATCCAATTTGAGATCAGCGTAGAGTTGAATAAACGTTGCATTAGAAAGATACCAAGAAAATGATCATGTTAGGCTATTGTGTGTCATCTAATGTAAATTATGTGCCAGTAGTATTTATATCACGGTGCGCCTGGAAAGAATACGCCGTATTAACGAAAAATGTCACCGGCAAATACGCAAGGGGCTGTGTGTTCAATACTCATCCATGGCAATATCTTTTTCAAAGCTTGTAGAATCAGTTCAGACCGACTTATAAACACAGTAATTGTATTTACATAAGGGGTTTTTCTGTGGAAATCAAACTGTTAGCAATTTAATTTTGATCAGACACATCTCAAAAAATCATCTTGATAGTTGTTTTTGAAGTTGTTCAGGTAATTGCTTTCCATCATGTCTATTTGTTTGCTTTGAAAATGGGTGTAGCAAAAATAACCAACGAATAGATTTGGTTTTATTAGTGCTATTTAAAATTGCCACTTTCAATGTGTGCTTAAGCTCGAGATGTTTGAGTCAGATTCCTAACATCAAAAGGAGAAAGTTTTGCAGACGACTCGTGCCATTAATTATTAGAATAACTCATTATCACCTGTCGTCTGCTTAAACTATTGTTTCGAAATACATATAAGAATTATAACAAGCCTCTCCGGCACTCCGCCAGTTCTAGTCATTTTATGAAATCGATTAGAGAGTTGAAATAGTACAAAAAGTGTTTCAACGGATTAGTTCAGATTTATTGAAAAATGTATGCTACCTCAGTTTGTCGAAAACAATTTAAATTAATATGCCTAATGCATCGCAAGATCATTTACCACTTCATGTTACAGCGCGATGAATACGAGCCTTTTCAAATTTTACAACTACAAATAACTTTTGGCCACCTGACTATGAAAGCTACAATAAGGTACAAAATTGCATAATCCAAAATTTGTTATTCGATCTTCTTATTATAGATTATTTTACATGAGACAGTTTAACGTTTTTCAATAAACTTATGCCGACGTATTTAAAAATGTACGCTACCGCAGCTTACAGAGAACTCTTTACAATAAACTGTCTAACGCATTGCAATTTCAATCAGCATTTCATTTCACGGCGCGACGAATATCATTCACTCTAAGTTATACGACTGCAAAAAACTTTTGGCCACGTAACTTTTAAAACTACAATAAGGTGCAAAATGGCATAATTCTAAGTTGATTATTAATACTTTTTATTAATGATTTTTCCCACATTATGAATTTTAAACTATGTTAACGCGATCTACTCTTGTTTTTTACTAGTTAGCAAATTTTGGGGTTAACTTACGCAGTATACACTCTGCTGAAAATCAAGCCTCAATAAAATTTAGGTGAGTAAGTTCTTTGTTAACACAGTCAAAAGTCAAAGCAAAAATAGGGTTGTTCAAATGGAATTAAAAGATATTTTACAAATTTCAGTCAAACTAATTTGATTATTCAATAAAAATATCGTAAGAAAATACATTTTTAAACCTACTTTTTCATAAATTAAGAATTTGGTCATCGAAGGCTGCAGTACATTTGAAAATTGCAATGCGTTATATTAAAACAATTTAGAAAATTTGCAGCAATTTTAAAAACTATCGAAAAAGTCAAAATGGCTGTTGTATTTTCATGATTGAGTTATTAAACACGCATCCATGTTTTAAAAAGTTTCTTCAAAGTCAAGATTACAAGTTTGTTGCGGTAAACCCTTTAGAGCTCACAAAAAGGATGATAAAACAGTTTTCTCTTGTTATATAGGATTCAATCAAATTTGAGATCAGCGTAGAGTTGAATAAACGTTGCATTAGGAAGATACCAAGAAAATGATCATGTTAGGCTATTGTGTGTCATCTAATGTAAATTATGTGCCAGTAGTATTTATATCACGGTGCGCCTGGAAACAATACGCCGTATTAATGAAAAATGTCACCGGCAAATACACAAAGGGCTGTGTGTTCAATACTCATCCATGGCAATATCTTTTTCAAAGCTTGTAGAATCAGTTCAGACCGACTTTTAAACACAGTAATTGTATTTACATAAGGGGTTTTTCTGTGGAAATCAAACTGTTAGCAATTTAATTTTGATCAGACACATCTCAAAAAATCATCTTGATAGTTGTTTTTGAAGTTGTTCAGGTAATTGCTTTCCAACATGTCTATTTGTTTGCTTTGAAAATGGGTGTAGCAAAAATAAACAACGAATAGATTTGGTTTTATTAGTGCTATTTAAAATTGCCACTTTCAATGTGTGCTTAAGCTCGAGATGTTTGAGTAAGATTCCTAACATCAAAAGGAGAAAGTTTTGCAGACGAATCGTGCCATTAATTATTAGAATAACTCATTATCACCTGTCGTCTGCTTAAACTATTGTTTCGAAATACATATAAGAATTATAACAAGCCTCTCCGGCACTCCGCCAGTTCTAGTCATTTTATGAAATCGATTAGAGAGTTGAAATAGTACAAAAAGTGTTTCAACGGATTAGTTCAGATTTATTGAAAAATGTATGCTACCTCAGTTTGTCAAAAACAATTTAAATTAATATGCCTAATGCATCGCAAGATCATTTACCACTTCATGTTACAGCGCGATGAATACGAGCCTTTTCAAGTTTTACAACTACAAATAACTTTTGGCCACCTGACTATGAAAGCTACAATAAGGTACAAAATTGCATAATCCAAAATTTGTTATTCGATCTTCTTATTATAGATTATTTTACATGAGACAGTTTAACGTTTTTCAATAAACTTGTGCCGACGTATTTAAAAATGTACGCTACCGCAGCTTACAGAGAACTCTTTACAATAAACTGTCTAACGCATTGCAATTTCAATCAGCATTTCATTTCACGGCGCGACGAATATCATTCACTCTAAGTTATACGACTGCAAAAAACGTTTGGCCACGTAACTTTTAAAACTACACTAAGGTACAAAATGGCATAATTCTAAGTTGATTATTAATACTTTTTATTAATGATTTTTCCCACATTATGAATTTTAAACTATGTTAACGCGATCTACTCTTGTTTTTTACTAGTTAGCAAATTTTGGGGTTAACTTACGCAGTATACACTCTGCTGAAAATCAAGCCTCAATAAAATTTAGGTGAGTAAGTTCTTTGTTAACACAGTCAAAAGTCAAAGCAAAAATAGGGTTGTTCAAATGGAATTAAAAGATATTTTACAAATTTCAGTCAAACTATTTAGATTAATCAATAACAATATCGTAAGAAAATACATTTTTAAACCTACTTTTTCATAAATTAAGAATTTGGTCATCGAAGGCTGCAGTACATTTGAAAATTGCAATGCGTTATATTAAAACAATATGGAAAATTTGCAGTAATTTTAAAAACTATTGAAAAAGTCAAAATGGCTGTTATATTTTCATGATTGAGTTATTAAACACGCATGCGTGTTTTAAAAAGTTTCTTCAAAGTCAAGATTACAAGTTTGTTGCGGTAAACCTTTTAGAGCTCACAAAAAGGAGGATAAAACAGTTTTCTCTTATTATATAGAATTCAATCCAATTTGAGATCAGCGTAGAGTTGAATAAACGTTGCATTAGAAAGATACCAAGAAAATGATCATGTTGGGCTATTGTGTGTCATCTAATGTAAATTATGTGCCAGTAGTATTTATATCACGGTGCGCCTGGAAAGAATACGCCGTATTAACGAAAAATGTCACCGGCAAATACGCAAGGGGCTGTGTGTTCAATACTCATCCATGGCAATATCTTTTTCAAAGCTTGTAGAATCAGTTCAGACCGACTTATAAACACAGTAATTGTATTTACATAAGGGGTTTTTCTGTGGAAATCAAACTGTTAGCAATTTAATTTTGATCAGACACATCTCAAAAAATCATCTTGATAGTTGTTTTTGAAGTTGTTCAGGTAATTGCTTTCCATCATGTCTATTTGTTTGCTTTGAAAATGGGTGTAGCAAAAATAACCAACGAATAGATTTGGTTTTATTAGTGCTATTTAAAATTGCCACTTTCAATGTGTGCTTAAGCTCGAGATGTTTGAGTCAGATTCCTAACATCAAAAGGAGAAAGTTTTGCAGACGACTCGTGCCATTAATTATTAGAATAACTCATTATCACCTGTCGTCTGCTTAAACTATTGTTTCGAAATACATATAAGAATTATAACAAGCCTCTCCGGCACTCCGCCAGTTCTAGTCATTTTATGAAATCGATTAGAGAGTTGAAATAGTACAAAAAGTGTTTCAACGGATTAGTTCAGATTTATTGAAAAATGTATGCTACCTCAGTTTGTCGAAAACAATTTAAATTAATATGCCTAATGCATCGCAAGATCATTTACCACTTCATGTTACAGCGCGATGAATACGAGCCTTTTCAAATTTTACAACTACAAATAACTTTTGGCCACCTGACTATGAAAGCTACAATAAGGTACAAAATTGCATAATCCAAAATTTGTTATTCGATCTTCTTATTATAGATTATTTTACATGAGACAGTTTAACGTTTTTCAATAAACTTGTGCAGACGTGTTTAAAAATGTACGCTACCGCAGCTTACAGAGAACTCTTTACAATAAACTGTCTAATGCATTGCAATTTCAATCAGCATTTCATTTCACGGCGCGACGAATATCATTCACTCTAAGTTATACGACTGCAAAAAACTTTTGGCCACGTAACTTTTAAAACTACAATAAGGTGCAAAATGGCATAATTCTAAGTTGATTATTAATACTTTTTATTAATGATTTTTCCCACATTATGAATTTTAAACTATGTTAACGCGATCTACTCTTGTTTTTTACTAGTTAGCAAATTTTGGGGTTAACTTACGCAGTATACACTCTGCTGAAAATCAAGCCTCAATAAAATTTAGGTGAGTAAGTTCTTTGTTAACACAGTCAAAAGTCAAAGCAAAAATAGGGTTGTTCAAATGGAATTAAAAGATATTTTACAAATTTCAGTCAAACTAATTTGATTATTCAATAAAAATATCGTAAGAAAATACATTTTTAAACCTACTTTTTCATAAATTAAGAATTTGGTCATCGAAGGCTGCAGTACATTTGAAAATTGCAATGCGTTATATTAAAACAATTTAGAAAATTTGCAGCAATTTTAAAAACTATCGAAAAAGTCAAAATGGCTGTTGTATTTTCATGATTGAGTTATTAAACACGCATCCATGTTTTAAAAAGTTTCTTCAAAGTCAAGATTACAAGTTTGTTGCGGTAAACCCTTTAGAGCTCACAAAAAGGAGGATAAAACAGTTTTCTCTTGTTATATAGGATTCAATCAAATTTGAGATCAGCGTAGAGTTGAATAAACGTTGCATTAGGAAGATACCAAGAAAATGATCATGTTAGGCTATTGTGTGTCATCTAATGTAAATTATGTGCCAGTAGTATTTATATCACGGTGCGCCTGGAAACAATACGCCGTATTAATGAAAAATGTCACCGGCAAATACACAAAGGGCTGTGTGTTCAATACTCATCCATGGCAATATCTTTTTCAAAGCTTGTAGAATCAGTTCAGACCGACTTTTAAACACAGTAATTGTATTTACATAAGGGGTTTTTCTGTGGAAATCAAACTGTTAGCAATTTAATTTTGATCAGACACATCTCAAAAAATCATCTTGATAGTTGTTTTTGAAGTTGTTCAGGTAATTGCTTTCCAACATGTCTATTTGTTTGCTTTGAAAATGGGTGTAGCAAAAATAAACAACGAATAGATTTGGTTTTATTAGTGCTATTTAAAATTGCCACTTTCAATGTGTGCTTAAGCTCGAGATGTTTGAGTCAGATTCCTAACATCAAAAGGAGAAAGTTTTGCAGACGACTCGTGCCATTAAGTATTAGAATAACTCATTATCACCTGTCGTCTGCTTAAACTATTGTTTCGAAATACATATAAGAATTATAACAAGCCTCTCCGGCACTCCGCCAGTTCTAGTCATTTTATGAAATCGATTAGAGAGTTGAAATAGTACAAAAAGTGTTTCAACGGATTAGTTCAGATTTATTGAAAAATGTATGCTACCTCAGTTTGTCAAAAACAATTTAAATTAATATGCCTAATGCATCGCAAGATCATTTACCACTTCATGTTACAGCGCGATGAATACGAGCCTTTTCAAGTTTTACAACTACAAATAACTTTTGGCCACCTGACTATGAAAGCTACAATAAGGTACAAAATTGCATAATCCAAAATTTGTTATTCGATCTTCTTATTATAGATTATTTTACATGAGACAGTTTAACGTTTTTCAATAAACTTGTGCCGACGTATTTAAAAATGTACGCTACCGCAGCTTACAGAGAACTCTTTACAATAAACTGTCTAACGCATTGCAATTTCAATCAGCATTTCATTTCACGGCGCGACGAATATCATTCACTCTAAGTTATACGACTGCAAAAAACGTTTGGCCACGTAACTTTTAAAACTACACTAAGGTACAAAATGGCATAATTCTAAGTTGATTATTAATACTTTTTATTAATGATTTTTCCCACATTATGAATTTTAAACTATGTTAACGCGATCTACTCTTGTTTTTTACTAGTTAGCAAATTTTGGGGTTAACTTACGCAGTATACACTCTGCTGAAAATCAAGCCTCAATAAAATTTAGGTGAGTAAGTTCTTTGTTAACACAGTCAAAAGTCAAAGCAAAAATAGGGTTGTTCAAATGGAATTAAAAGATATTTTACAAATTTCAGTCAAACTATTTAGATTAATCAATAACAATATCGTAAGAAAATACATTTTTAAACCTACTTTTTCATAAATTAAGAATTTGGTCATCGAAGGCTGCAGTACATTTGAAAATTGCAATGCGTTATATTAAAACAATATGGAAAATTTGCAGTAATTTTAAAAACTATCGAAAAAGTCAAAATGGCTGTTATATTTTCATGATTGAGTTATTAAACACGCATGCGTGTTTTAAAAAGTTTCTTCAAAGTCAAGATTACAAGTTTGTTGCGGTAAACCTTTTAGAGCTCACAAAAAGGAGGATAAAACAGTTTTCTCTTATTATATAGAATTCAATCCAATTTGAGATCAGCGTAGAGTTGAATAAACGTTGCATTAGAAAGATACCAAGAAAATGATCATGTTAGGCTATTGTGTGTCATCTAATGTAAATTATGTGCCGTTAGTATTTATATCACGGTGCGCCTGGAAAGAATACGCCGTATTAACGAAAAATGTCACCGGCAAATACGCAAGGGGCTGTGTGTTCAATACTCATCCATGGCAATATCTTTTTCAAAGCTTGTAGAATCAGTTCAGACCGACTTATAAACACAGTAATTGTATTTACATAAGGGGTTTTTCTGTGGAAATCAAACTGTTAGCAATTTAATTTTGATCAGACACATCTCAAAAAATCATCTTGATAGTTGTTTTTGAAGTTGTTCAGGTAATTGCTTTCCATCATGTCTATTTGTTTGCTTTGAAAATGGGTGTAGCAAAAATAACCAACGAATAGATTTGGTTTTATTAGTGCTATTTAAAATTGCCACTTTCAATGTGTGCTTAAGCTCGAGATGTTTGAGTCAGATTCCTAACATCAAAAGGAGAAAGTTTTGCAGACGACTCGTGCCATTAATTATTAGAATAACTCATTATCACCTGTCGTCTGCTTAAACTATTGTTTCGAAATACATATAAGAATTATAACAAGCCTCTCCGGCACTCCGCCAGTTCTAGTCATTTTATGAAATCGATTAGAGAGTTGAAATAGTACAAAAAGTGTTTCAACGGATTAGTTCAGATTTATTGAAAAATGTATGCTACCTCAGTTTGTCGAAAACAATTTAAATTAATATGCCTAATGCATCGCAAGATCATTTACCACTTCATGTTACAGCGCGATGAATACGAGCCTTTTCAAATTTTACAACTACAAATAACTTTTGGCCACCTGACTATGAAAGCTACAATAAGGTACAAAATTGCATAATCCAAAATTTGTTATTCGATCTTCTCATTATAGATTATTTTACATGAGACAGTTTAACGTTTTTCAATAAACTTGTGCAGACGTGTTTAAAAATGTACGCTACCGCAGCTTACAGAGAACTCTTTACAATAAACTGTCTAACGCATTGCAATTTCAATCAGCATTTCATTTCACGGCGCGACGAATATCATTCACTCTAAGTTATACGACTGCAAAAAACGTTTGGCCACGTAACTTTTAAAACTACACTAAGGTACAAAATGGCATAATTCTAAGTTGATTATTAATACTTTTTATTAATGATTTTTCCCACATTATGAATTTTAAACTATGTTAACGCGATCTACTCTTGTTTTTTACTAGTTAGCAAATTTTGGGGTTAACTTACGCAGTATACACTCTGCTGAAAATCAAGCCTCAATAAAATTTAGGTGAGTAAGTTCTTTGTTAACACAGTCAAAAGTCAAAGCAAAAATAGGGTTGTTCAAATGGAATTAAAAGATATTTTACAAATTTCAGTCAAACTATTTAGATTAATCAATAACAATATCGTAAGAAAATACATTTTTAAACCTACTTTTTCATAAATTAAGAATTTGGTCATCGAAGGCTGCAGTACATTTGAAAATTGCAATGCGTTATATTAAAACAATATGGAAAATTTGCAGTAATTTTAAAAACTATCGAAAAAGTCAAAATGGCTGTTATATTTTCATGATTGAGTTATTAAACACGCATGCGTGTTTTAAAAAGTTTCTTCAAAGTCAAGATTACAAGTTTGTTGCGGTAAACCTTTTAGAGCTCACAAAAAGGAGGATAAAACAGTTTTCTCTTATTATATAGAATTCAATCCAATTTGAGATCAGCGTAGAGTTGAATAAACGTTGCATTAGAAAGATACCAAGAAAATGATCATGTTAGGCTATTGTGTGTCATCTAATGTAAATTATGTGCCAGTAGTATTTATATCACGGTGCGCCTGGAAAGAATACGCCGTATTAACGAAAAATGTCACCGGCAAATACGCAAGGGGCTGTGTGTTCAATACTCATCCATGGCAACATCTTTTTCAAAGCTTGTAGAATCAGTTCAGACCGACTTATAAACACAGTAATTGTATTTACATAAGGGGTTTTTCTGTGGAAATCAAACTGTTAGCAATTTAATTTTGATCAGACACATCTCAAAAAATCATCTTGATAGTTGTTTTTGAAGTTGTTCAGGTAATTGCTTTCCATCATGTCTATTTGTTTGCTTTGAAAATGGGTGTAGCAAAAATAACCAACGATTAGATTTGGTTTTATTAGTGCTATTTAAAATTGCCACTTTCAATGTGTGCTTAAGCTCGAGATGTTTGAGTCAGATTCCTAACATCAAAAGGAGAAAGTTTTGCAGACGACTCGTGCCATTAATTACATGTATTAGAATAACTCATTATCACCTGTTGTCTGCTTAAACTATTGTTTCGAAATACATATAAGAATTATAACAAGCCTCTCCGGCACTCCGCCAGTTCTAGTCATTTTATGAAATCGATTAGAGAGTTGAAATAGTACAAAAAGTGTTTCAACGGATTAGTTCAGATTTATTGAAAAATGTATGCTACCTCAGTTTGTCAAAAACAATTTAAATTAATATGCCTAATGCATCGCAAGATCATTTACCACTTCATGTTACAGCGCGATGAATACGAGCCTTTTCAAGTTTTACAACTACAAATAACTTTTGGCCACCTGACTATGAAAGCTACAATAAGGTACAAAATTGCATAATCCAAAATTTGTTATTCGATCTTCTTATTATAGATTATTTTACATGAGACAGTTTAACGTTTTTCAATAAACTTGTGCAGACGTGTTTAAAAATGTACGCTACCGCAGCTTACAGAGAACTCTTTACAATAAACTGTCTAATGCATTGCAATTTCAATCAGCATTTCATTTCACGGCGCGACGAATATCATTCACTCTAAGTTATACGACTGCAAAAAACTTTTGGCCACGTAACTTTTAAAACTACAATAAGGTGCAAAATGGCATAATTCTAAGTTGATTATTAATACTTTTTATTAATGATTTTTCCCACATTATGAATTTTAAACTATGTTAACGCGATCTACTCTTGTTTTTTACTAGTTAGCAAATTTTGGGGTTAACTTACGCAGTATACACTCTGCTGAAAATCAAGCCTCAATAAAATTTAGGTAAGTTCTTTGTTAACACAGTCAAAAGTCAAAGCAAAAATAGGGTTGTTCAAATGGAATTAAAAGATATTTTACAAATTTCAGTCAAACTATTTAGATTAACCAATAACAATATCGTAAGAAAATACATTTTTAAACCTACTTTTTCATAAATTAAGAATTTGGTCATCGAAGGCTGCAGTACATTTGAAAGTTGCAATGCGTTATATTAAAACAATATGGAAAATTTGCAGTAATTTTAAAAACTATCGAAAAAGTCAAAATGGCTGTTATATTTTCATGATTGAGTTATTAAACACGCATGCGTGTTTTAAAAAGTTTCTTCAAAGTCAAGATTACAAGTTTGTTGCGGTAAACCTTTTAGAGCTCACAAAAAGGAGGATAAAACAGTTTTCTCTTATTATATAGAATTCAATCCAATTTGAGATCAGCGTAGAGTTGAATAAACGTTGCATTAGAAAGATACCAAGAAAATGATCATGTTAGGCTATTGTGTGTCATCTAATGTAAATTATGTGCCGTTAGTATTTATATCACGGTGCGCCTGGAAAGAATACGCCGTATTAACGAAAAATGTCACCGGCAAATACGCAAGGGGCTGTGTGTTCAATACTCATCCATGGCAATATCTTTTTCAAAGCTTGTAGAATCAGTTCAGACCGACTTATAAACACAGTAATTGTATTTACATAAGGGGTTTTTCTGTGGAAATCAAACTGTTAGCAATTTAATTTTGATCAGACACATCTCAAAAAATCATCTTGATAGTTGTTTTTGAAGTTGTTCAGGTAATTGCTTTCCATCATGTCTATTTGTTTGCTTTGAAAATGGGTGTAGCAAAAATAACCAACGAATAGATTTGGTTTTATTAGTGCTATTTAAAATTGCCACTTTCAATGTGTGCTTAAGCTCGAGATGTTTGAGTCAGATTCCTAACATCAAAAGGAGAAAGTTTTGCAGACGACTCGTGCCATTAATTATTAGAATAACTCATTATCACCTGTCGTCTGCTTAAACTATTGTTTCGAAATACATATAAGAATTATAACAAGCCTCTCCGGCACTCCGCCAGTTCTAGTCATTTTATGAAATCGATTAGAGAGTTGAAATAGTACAAAAAGTGTTTCAACGGATTAGTTCAGATTTATTGAAAAATGTATGCTACCTCAGTTTGTCGAAAACAATTTAAATTAATATGCCTAATGCATCGCAAGATCATTTACCACTTCATGTTACAGCGCGATGAATACGAGCCTTTTCAAATTTTACAACTACAAATAACTTTTGGCCACCTGACTATGAAAGCTACAATAAGGTACAAAATTGCATAATCCAAAATTTGTTATTCGATCTTCTCATTATAGATTATTTTACATGAGACAGTTTAACGTTTTTCAATAAACTTGTGCAGACGTGTTTAAAAATGTACGCTACCGCAGCTTACAGAGAACTCTTTACAATAAACTGTCTAATGCATTGCAATTTCAATCAGCATTTCATTTCACGGCGCGACGAATATCATTCACTCTAAGTTATACGACTGCAAAAAACTTTTGGCCACGTAACTTTTAAAACTACAATAAGGTGCAAAATGGCATAATTCTAAGTTGATTATTAATACTTTTTATTAATGATTTTTCCCACATTATGAATTTTAAACTATGTTAACGCGATCTACTCTTGTTTTTTACTAGTTAGCAAATTTTGGGGTTAACTTACGCAGTATACACTCTGCTGAAAATCAAGCCTCAATAAAATTTAGGTGAGTAAGTTCTTTGTTAACACAGTCAAAAGTCAAAGCAAAAATAGGGTTGTTCAAATGGAATTAAAAGATATTTTACAAATTTCAGTCAAACTAATTTGATTATTCAATAAAAATATCGTAAGAAAATACATTTTTAAACCTACTTTTTCATAAATTAAGAATTTGGTCATCGAAGGCTGCAGTACATTTGAAAATTGCAATGCGTTATATTAAAACAATTTAGAAAATTTGCAGCAATTTTAAAAACTATCGAAAAAGTCAAAATGGCTGTTGTATTTTCATGATTGAGTTATTAAACACGCATCCATGTTTTAAAAAGTTTCTTCAAAGTCAAGATTACAAGTTTGTTGCGGTAAACCCTTTAGAGCTCACAAAAAGGAGGATAAAACAGTTTTCTCTTGTTATATAGGATTCAATCAAATTTGAGATCAGCGTAGAGTTGAATAAACGTTGCATTAGGAAGATACCAAGAAAATGATCATGTTAGGCTATTGTGTGTCATCTAATGTAAATTATGTGCCAGTAGTATTTATATCACGGTGCGCCTGGAAACAATACGCCGTATTAATGAAAAATGTCACCGGCAAATACACAAAGGGCTGTGTGTTCAATACTCATCCATGGCAATATCTTTTTCAAAGCTTGTAGAATCAGTTCAGACCGACTTTTAAACACAGTAATTGTATTTACATAAGGGGTTTTTCTGTGGAAATCAAACTGTTAGCAATTTAATTTTGATCAGACACATCTCAAAAAATCATCTTGATAGTTGTTTTTGAAGTTGTTCAGGTAATTTCTTTCCAACACGTCTATTTGTTTGCTTTGAAAATGGGTGTAGCAAAAATAAACAATGAATAGATTTGGTTTTATTAGTGCTATTTAAAAATGCCACTTTCAATGTGTGCTTAAGCTCGAGATGTTTGAGTCAGATTCCTAACATCAAAAGGAGAAAGTTTTGCAGACGACTCGTGCCATTAAGTATTAGAACAACTCATTATCACCTGTCGTCTGCTTAAACTATTGTTTCGAAATACATATAGGAATTATAACAAGCCTCTCCGGCACTCCGCGAGTTCTAGTCGTTATATGAAATCGATTAGAGAGTTGAAATAGTACAAAAAGTGTTTCAACGGATTAGTTCAGATTTATTGAAAAATGTATGCTACCTCAGTTTGTCAAAAACAATTTAAATTAATATGCCTAATGCATCGCAAGATCATTTACCACTTCATGTTACAGCGCGATGAATACGAGCCTTTTCAAGTTTTACAACTACAAATAACTTTTGGCCACCTGACTATGAAAGCTACAATAAGGTACAAAATTGCATAATCCAAAATTTGTTATTCGATCTTCTTATTATAGATTATTTTACATGAGACAGTTTAACGTTTTTCAATAAACTTATGCCGACGTATTTAAAAATGTACGCTACCGCAGCTTACAGAGAACTCTTTACAATAAACTGTCTAACGCATTGCAATTTCAATCAGCATTTCATTTCACGGCGCGACGAATATCATTCACTCTAAGTTATACGACTGCAAAAAACTTTTGGCCACGTAACTTTTAAAACTACAATAAGGTACAAAATGGCATAATTCTAATTTGATTATTAATAACTTTTACTAATGATTTTTCCCACATTATGTATTTTAAACTATGTTAACGCGATCTACTCTTGTTTTTTACTAGTTAGCAAATTTTGGGGTTAACTTACGCAGTATAAACTCTGCTGAAAATCAAGCCTCAATAAAATTTAGGTGAGTAAGTTCTTTGTTAACACAGTCAAAAGTCAAAGCCAAAATAGGGTTGTTCAAATGGAATTAAAAGACAATTTACAAATTTCAGTCAAACTATTTAGATTAATCAATAAAAATATCGTAAGAAAATACATTTTTAAACCTACTTTTTCATAAATTAAGAAATTGGTCATCGAAGGCTGCAGTACATTTGAAAATTGCAATGCGTTATATTAAAACAATTTGGAAAATTTGCAGTAATTTTAAAAACTATCGAAAAAGTCAAAATCGCTGTTATATTTTCATGATTGAGTTATTAAACACGCATGCGTCTTTTAAAAAGTTTCTTCAAAGTCAAGATTACAAGTTTGTTGCGGTAAACCTTTTAGAGCTCACAAAAAGGAGGATAAAACAGTTTTCTCTTATTATATAGGATTCAATCAAATTTGAGATCAGCGTGGATTTGAATAATCGTTGCATTAGGAAGATACCAAGAAAATGATCGTGTTAGGCTATTGTGTGTCATCTAATGTAAATTATGTGCCAGTAGTATTTATATCACGGTGCGCCTGGAAACAATACGCCGTATTAATGAAAAATGTAACCGGCAAATACACAAAGGGCTGTGTGTTCAATACTCATCCATGGCAATATCTTTTTCAAAGCTTGTAGAATCAGTTCAGACCGACTTATAAACACAGTAATTGTATTTACATAAGGGGTTTTTCTGTGGAAATCAAACTGTTAGCAATTTAATTTTGATCAGACACATCTCAAAAAATCATCTTGATAGTTGTTTTTGAAGTTGTTCAGGTAATTGCTTTCCATCATGTCTATTTGTTTGCTTTGAAAATGGGTGTAGCAAAAATAACCAACGAATAGATTTGGTTTTATTAGTGCTATTTAAAATTGCCACTTTCAATGTGTGCTTAAGCTCGAGATGTTTGAGTCAGATTCCTAACATCAAAAGGAGAAAGTTTTGCAGACGACTCGTGCCATTAAGTATTAGAACAACTCATTATCACCTGTCGTCTGCTTAAACTATTGTTTCGAAATACATATAAGAATTATAACAAGCCTCTCCCGCACTCCGCCAGTTCTAGTCATTTTATGAAATCGATTAGAGAGTTGAAATAGTACAAAAAGTGTTTCAACGGATTAGTTCAGATTTATTGAAAAATGTATGCTACCTCAGTTTGTCGAAAACAATTTAAATTAATATGCCTAATGCATCGCAAGATCATTTACCACTTCATGTTACAGCGCGATGAATACGAGCCTTTTCAAATTTTACAACTACAAATAACTTTTGGCCACCTGACTATGAAAGCTACAATAAGGTACAAAATTGCATAATCCAAAATTTGTTATTCGATCTTCTTATTATAGATTATTTTACATGAGACAGTTTAACGTTTTTCAATAAACTTGTGCAGACGTGTTTAAAAATGTACGCTACCGCAGCTTACAGAGAACTCTTTACAATAAACTGTCTAATGCATTGCAATTTCAATCAGCATTTCATTTCACGGCGCGACGAATATCATTCACTCTAAGTTATACGACTGCAAAAAACTTTTGGCCACGTAACTTTTAAAACTACAATAAGGTGCAAAATGGCATAATTCTAAGTTGATTATTAATACTTTTTATTAATGATTTTTCCCACATTATGAATTTTAAACTATGTTAACGCGATCTACTCTTGTTTTTTACTAGTTAGCAAATTTTGGGGTTAACTTACGCAGTATACACTCTGCTGAAAATCAAGCCTCAATAAAATTTAGGTGAGTAAGTTCTTTGTTAACACAGTCAAAAGTCAAAGCAAAAATAGGGTTGTTCAAATGGAATTAAAAGATATTTTACAAATTTCAGTCAATCTAATTTGATTATTCAATAAAAATATCGTAAGAAAATACATTTTTAAACCTACTTTTTCATAAATTAAGAATTTGGTCATCGAAGGCTGCAGTACATTTGAAAATTGCAATGCGTTATATTAAAACAATTTAGAAAATTTGCAGCAATTTTAAAAACTATCGAAAAAGTCAAAATGGCTGTTGTATTTTCATGATTGAGTTATTAAACACGCATCCATGTTTTAAAAAGTTTCTTCAAAGTCAAGATTACAAGTTTGTTGCGGTAAACCCTTTAGAGCTCACAAAAAGGAGGATAAAACAGTTTTCTCTTGTTATATAGGATTCAATCAAATTTGAGATCAGCGTAGAGTTGAATAAACGTTGCATTAGGAAGATACCAAGAAAATGATCATGTTAGGCTATTGTGTGTCATCTAATGTAAATTATGTGCCAGTAGTATTTATATCACGGTGCGCCTGGAAACAATACGCCGTATTAATGAAAAATGTCACCGGCAAATACACAAAGGGCTGTGTGTTCAATACTCATCCATGGCAATATCTTTTTCAAAGCTTGTAGAATCAGTTCAGACCGACTTTTAAACACAGTAATTGTATTTACATAAGGGGTTTTTCTGTGGAAATCAAACTGTTAGCAATTTAATTTTGATCAGACACATCTCAAAAAATCATCTTGATAGTTGTTTTTGAAGTTGTTCAGGTAATTTCTTTCCAACACGTCTATTTGTTTGCTTTGAAAATGGGTGTAGCAAAAATAAACAATGAATAGATTTGGTTTTATTAGTGCTATTTAAAAATGCCACTTTCAATGTGTGCTTAAGCTCGAGATGTTTGAGTCAGATTCCTAACATCAAAAGGAGAAAGTTTTGCAGACGACTCGTGCCATTAAGTATTAGAACAACTCATTATCACCTGTCGTCTGCTTAAACTATTGTTTCGAAATACATATAGGAATTATAACAAGCCTCTCCGGCACTCCGCGAGTTCTAGTCGTTATATGAAATCGATTAGAGAGTTGAAATAGTACAAAAAGTGTTTCAACGGATTAGTTCAGATTTATTGAAAAATGTATGCTACCTCAGTTTGTCAAAAACAATTTAAATTAATATGCCTAATGCATCGCAAGATCATTTACCACTTCATGTTACAGCGCGATGAATACGAGCCTTTTCAAGTTTTACAACTACAAATAACTTTTGGCCACCTGACTATGAAAGCTACAATAAGGTACAAAATTGCATAATCCAAAATTTGTTATTCGATCTTCTTATTATAGATTATTTTACATGAGACAGTTTAACGTTTTTCAATAAACTTATGCCGACGTATTTAAAAATGTACGCTACCGCAGCTTACAGAGAACTCTTTACAATAAACTGTCTAACGCATTGCAATTTCAATCAGCATTTCATTTCACGGCGCGACGAATATCATTCACTCTAAGTTATACGACTGCAAAAAACTTTTGGCCACGTAACTTTTAAAACTACAATAAGGTACAAAATGGCATAATTCTAATTTGATTATTAATAACTTTTACTAATGATTTTTCCCACATTATGTATTTTAAACTATGTTAACGCGATCTACTCTTGTTTTTTACTAGTTAGCAAATTTTGGGGTTAACTTACGCAGTATAAACTCTGCTGAAAATCAAGCCTCAATAAAATTTAGGTGAGTAAGTTCTTTGTTAACACAGTCAAAAGTCAAAGCCAAAATAGGGTTGTTCAAATGGAATTAAAAGACAATTTACAAATTTCAGTCAAACTATTTAGATTAATCAATAAAAATATCGTAAGAAAATACATTTTTAAACCTACTTTTTCATAAATTAAGAAATTGGTCATCGAAGGCTGCAGTACATTTGAAAATTGCAATGCGTTATATTAAAACAATTTGGAAAATTTGCAGTAATTTTAAAAACTATCGAAAAAGTCAAAATCGCTGTTATATTTTCATGATTGAGTTATTAAACACGCATGCGTCTTTTAAAAAGTTTCTTCAAAGTCAAGATTACAAGTTTGTTGCGGTAAACCTTTTAGAGCTCACAAAAAGGAGGATAAAACAGTTTTCTCTTATTATATAGGATTCAATCAAATTTGAGATCAGCGTGGATTTGAATAATCGTTGCATTAGGAAGATACCAAGAAAATGATCGTGTTAGGCTATTGTGTGTCATCTAATGTAAATTATGTGCCAGTAGTATTTATATCACGGTGCGCCTGGAAACAATACGCCGTATTAATGAAAAATGTAACCGGCAAATACACAAAGGGCTGTGTGTTCAATACTCATCCATGGCAATATCTTTTTCAAAGCTTGTAGAATCAGTTCAGACCGACTTATAAACACAGTAATTGTATTTACATAAGGGGTTTTTCTGTGGAAATCAAACTGTTAGCAATTTAATTTTGATCAGACACATCTCAAAAAATCATCTTGATAGTTGTTTTTGAAGTTGTTCAGGTAATTGCTTTCCATCATGTCTATTTGTTTGCTTTGAAAATGGGTGTAGCAAAAATAACCAACGAATAGATTTGGTTTTATTAGTGCTATTTAAAATTGCCACTTTCAATGTGTGCTTAAGCTCGAGATGTTTGAGTCAGATTCCTAACATCAAAAGGAGAAAGTTTTGCAGACGACTCGTGCCATTAAGTATTAGAACAACTCATTATCACCTGTCGTCTGCTTAAACTATTGTTTCGAAATACATATAAGAATTATAACAAGCCTCTCCCGCACTCCGCCAGTTCTAGTCATTTTATGAAATCGATTAGAGAGTTGAAATAGTACAAAAAGTGTTTCAACGGATTAGTTCAGATTTATTGAAAAATGTATGCTACCTCAGTTTGTCGAAAACAATTTAAATTAATATGCCTAATGCATCGCAAGATCATTTACCACTTCATGTTACAGCGCGATGAATACGAGCCTTTTCAAATTTTACAACTACAAATAACTTTTGGCCACCTGACTATGAAAGCTACAATAAGGTACAAAATTGCATAATCCAAAATTTGTTATTCGATCTTCTTATTATAGATTATTTTACATGAGACAGTTTAACGTTTTTCAATAAACTTGTGCAGACGTGTTTAAAAATGTACGCTACCGCAGCTTACAGAGAACTCTTTACAATAAACTGTCTAATGCATTGCAATTTCAATCAGCATTTCATTTCACGGCGCGACGAATATCATTCACTCTAAGTTATACGACTGCAAAAAACTTTTGGCCACGTAACTTTTAAAACTACAATAAGGTGCAAAATGGCATAATTCTAAGTTGATTATTAATACTTTTTATTAATGATTTTTCCCACATTATGAATTTTAAACTATGTTAACGCGATCTACTCTTGTTTTTTACTAGTTAGCAAATTTTGGGGTTAACTTACGCAGTATACACTCTGCTGAAAATCAAGCCTCAATAAAATTTAGGTGAGTAAGTTCTTTGTTAACACAGTCAAAAGTCAAAGCAAAAATAGGGTTGTTCAAATGGAATTAAAAGATATTTTACAAATTTCAGTCAATCTAATTTGATTATTCAATAAAAATATCGTAAGAAAATACATTTTTAAACCTACTTTTTCATAAATTAAGAATTTGGTCATCGAAGGCTGCAGTACATTTGAAAATTGCAATGCGTTATATTAAAACAATTTAGAAAATTTGCAGCAATTTTAAAAACTATCGAAAAAGTCAAAATGGCTGTTGTATTTTCATGATTGAGTTATTAAACACGCATCCATGTTTTAAAAAGTTTCTTCAAAGTCAAGATTACAAGTTTGTTGCGGTAAACCCTTTAGAGCTCACAAAAAGGAGGATAAAACAGTTTTCTCTTGTTATATAGGATTCAATCAAATTTGAGATCAGCGTAGAGTTGAATAAACGTTGCATTAGGAAGATACCAAGAAAATGATCATGTTAGGCTATTGTGTGTCATCTAATGTAAATTATGTGCCAGTAGTATTTATATCACGGTGCGCCTGGAAACAATACGCCGTATTAATGAAAAATGTCACCGGCAAATACACAAAGGGCTGTGTGTTCAATACTCATCCATGGCAATATCTTTTTCAAAGCTTGTAGAATCAGTTCAGACCGACTTTTAAACACAGTAATTGTATTTACATAAGGGGTTTTTCTGTGGAAATCAAACTGTTAGCAATTTAATTTTGATCAGACACATCTCAAAAAATCATCTTGATAGTTGTTTTTGAAGTTGTTCAGGTAATTGCTTTCCAACATGTCTATTTGTTTGCTTTGAAAATGGGTGTAGCAAAAATAAACAACGAATAGATTTGGTTTTATTAGTGCTATTTAAAATTGCCACTTTCAATGTGTGCTTAAGCTCGAGATGTTTGAGTCAGATTCCTAACATCAAAAGGAGAAAGTTTTGCAGACGAATCGTGCCATTAATTATTAGAATAACTCATTATCACCTGTCGTCTGCTTAAACTATTGTTTCGAAATACATATAGGAATTATAACAAGCCTCTCCGGCACTCCGCCAGTTCTAGTCATTTTATGAAATCGATTAGAGAGTTGAAATAGTACAAAAAGTGTTTCAACGGATTAGTTCAGATTTATTGAAAAATGTATGCTACCTCAGTTTGTCAAAAACAATTTAAATTAATATGCCTAATGCATCGCAAGATCATTTACCACTTCATGTTACAGCGCGATGAATACGAGCCTTTTCAAGTTTTACAACTACAAATAACTTTTGGCCACCTGACTATGAAAGCTACAATAAGGTACAAAATTGCATAATCCAAAATTTGTTATTCGATCTTCTTATTATAGATTATTTTACATGAGACAGTTTAACGTTTTTCAATAAACTTGTGCCGACGTATTTAAAAATGTACGCTACCGCAGCTTACAGAGAACTCTTTACAATAAACTGTCTAACGCATTGCAATTTCAATCAGCATTTCATTTCACGGCGCGACGAATATCATTCACTCTAAGTTATACGACTGCAAAAAACGTTTGGCCACGTAACTTTTAAAACTACACTAAGGTACAAAATGGCATAATTCTAAGTTGATTATTAATACTTTTTATTAATGATTTTTCCCACATTATGAATTTTAAACTATGTTAACGCGATCTACTCTTGTTTTTTACTAGTTAGCAAATTTTGGGGTTAACTTACGCAGTATACACTCTGCTGAAAATCAAGCCTCAATAAAATTTAGGTGAGTAAGTTCTTTGTTAACACAGTCAAAAGTCAAAGCAAAAATAGGGTTGTTCAAATGGAATTAAAAGATATTTTACAAATTTCAGTCAAACTATTTAGATTAATCAATAACAATATCGTAAGAAAATACATTTTTAAACCTACTTTTTCATAAATTAAGAATTTGGTCATCGAAGGCTGCAGTACATTTAAAAATTGCAATGCGTTATATTAAAACAATATGGAAAATTTGCAGTAATTTTAAAAACTATCGAAAAAGTCAAAATGGCTGTTATATTTTCATGATTGAGTTATTAAACACGCATGCGTGTTTTAAAAAGTTTCTTCAAAGTCAAGATTACAAGTTTGTTGCGGTAAACCTTTTAGAGCTCACAAAAAGGAGGATAAAACAGTTTTCTCTTATTATATAGAATTCAATCCAATTTGAGATCAGCGTAGAGTTGAATAAACGTTGCATTAGAAAGATACCAAGAAAATGATCATGTTAGGCTATTGTGTGTCATCTAATGTAAATTATGTGCCAGTAGTATTTATATCACGGTGCGCCTGGAAAGAATACGCCGTATTAACGAAAAATGTCACCGGCAAATACGCAAGGGGCTGTGTGTTCAATACTCATCCATGGCAACATCTTTTTCAAAGCTTGTAGAATCAGTTCAGACCGACTTATAAACACAGTAATTGTATTTACATAAGGGGTTTTTCTGTGGAAATCAAACTGTTAGCAATTTAATTTTGATCAGACACATCTCAAAAAATCATCTTGATAGTTGTTTTTGAAGTTGTTCAGGTAATTGCTTTCCATCATGTCTATTTGTTTGCTTTGAAAATGGGTGTAGCAAAAATAACCAACGAATAGATTTGGTTTTATTAGTGCTATTTAAAATTGCCACTTTCAATGTGTGCTTAAGCTCGAGATGTTTGAGTCAGATTCCTAACATCAAAAGGAGAAAGTTTTGCAGACGACTCGTGCCATTAATTACATGTATTAGAATAACTCATTATCACCTGTTGTCTGCTTAAACTATTGTTTCGAAATACATATAAGAATTATAACAAGCCTCTCCGGCACTCCGCCAGTTCTAGTCATTTTATGAAATCGATTAGAGAGTTGAAATAGTACAAAAAGTGTTTCAACGGATTAGTTCAGATTTATTGAAAAATGTATGCTACCTCAGTTTGTCGAAAACAATTTAAATTAATATGCCTAATGCATCGCAAGATCATTTACCACTTCATGTTACAGCGCGATGAATACGAGCCTTTTCAAATTTTACAACTACAAATAACTTTTGGCCACCTGACTATGAAAGCTACAATAAGGTACAAAATTGCATAATCCAAAATTTGTTATTCGATCTTCTTATTATAGATTATTTTACATGAGACAGTTTAACGTTTTTCAATAAACTTGTGCAGACGTGTTTAAAAATGTGCGCTACCGCAGCTTACAGAGAACTCTTTACAATAAACTGTCTAATGCATTGCAATTTCAATCAGCATTTCATTTCACGGCGCAACGAATATCATTCACTCTAAGTTATACAACTGCAAAAAACTTTTGGCCACGTAACTTTTAAAACTACAATAAGGTGCAAAATGGCATAATTCTAAGTTGATTATTAATACTTTTTATTAATGATTTTTCCCACATTATGAATTTTAAACTATGTTAACGCGATCTACTCTTGTTTTTTACTAGTTAGCAAATTTTGGGGTTAACTTACGCAGTATACACTCTGCTGAAAATCAAGCCTCAATAAAATTTAGGTGAGTAAGTTCTTTGTTAACACAGTCAAAAGTCAAAGCAAAAATAGGGTTGTTCAAATGGAATTAAAAGATATTTTACAAATTTCAGTCAAACTAATTTGATTATTCAATAAAAATATCGTAAGAAAATACATTTTTAAACCTACTTTTTCATAAATTAAGAATTTGGTCATCGAAGGCTGCAGTACATTTGAAAATTGCAATGCGTTATATTAAAACAATTTAGAAAATTTGCAGCAATTTTAAAAACTATCGAAAAAGTCAAAATGGCTGTTGTATTTTCATGATTGAGTTATTAAACACGCATCCATGTTTTAAAAAGTTTCTTCAAAGTCAAGATTACAAGTTTGTTGCGGTAAACCCTTTAGAGCTCACAAAAAGGAGGATAAAACAGTTTTCTCTTGTTATATAGGATTCAATCAAATTTGAGATCAGCGTAGAGTTGAATAAACGTTGCATTAGGAAGATACCAAGAAAATGATCATGTTAGGCTATTGTGTGTCATCTAATGTAAATTATGTGCCAGTAGTATTTATATCACGGTGCGCCTGGAAACAATACGCCGTATTAATGAAAAATGTCACCGGCAAATACACAAAGGGCTGTGTGTTCAATACTCATCCATGGCAATATCTTTTTCAAAGCTTGTAGAATCAGTTCAGACCGACTTTTAAACACAGTAATTGTATTTACATAAGGGGTTTTTCTGTGGAAATCAAACTGTTAGCAATTTAATTTTGATCAGACACATCTCAAAAAATCATCTTGATAGTTGTTTTTGAAGTTGTTCAGGTAATTGCTTTCCAACATGTCTATTTGTTTGCTTTGAAAATGGGTGTAGCAAAAATAAACAACGAATAGATTTGGTTTTATTAGTGCTATTTAAAATTGCCACTTTCAATGTGTGCTTAAGCTCGAGATGTTTGAGTCAGATTCCTAACATCAAAAGGAGAAAGTTTTGCAGACGACTCGTGCCATTAAGTATTAGAATAACTCATTATCACCTGTCGTCTGCTTAAACTATTGTTTCGAAATACATATAAGAATTATAACAAGCCTCTCCGGCACTCCGCCAGTTCTAGTCATTTTATGAAATCGATTAGAGAGTTGAAATAGTACAAAAAGTGTTTCAACGGATTAGTTCAGATTTATTGAAAAATGTATGCTACCTCAGTTTGTCAAAAACAATTTAAATTAATATGCCTAATGCATCGCAAGATCATTTACCACTTCATGTTACAGCGCGATGAATACGAGCCTTTTCAAGTTTTACAACTACAAATAACTTTTGGCCACCTGACTATGAAAGCTACAATAAGGTACAAAATTGCATAATCCAAAATTTGTTATTCGATCTTCTTATTATAGATTATTTTACATGAGACAGTTTAACGTTTTTCAATAAACTTGTGCCGACGTATTTAAAAATGTACGCTACCGCAGCTTACAGAGAACTCTTTACAATAAACTGTCTAACGCATTGCAATTTCAATCAGCATTTCATTTCACGGCGCGACGAATATCATTCACTCTAAGTTATACGACTGCAAAAAACGTTTGGCCACGTAACTTTTAAAACTACACTAAGGTACAAAATGGCATAATTCTAAGTTGATTATTAATACTTTTTATTAATGATTTTTCCCACATTATGAATTTTAAACTATGTTAACGCGATCTACTCTTGTTTTTTACTAGTTAGCAAATTTTGGGGTTAACTTACGCAGTATACACTCTGCTGAAAATCAAGCCTCAATAAAATTTAGGTGAGTAAGTTCTTTGTTAACACAGTCAAAAGTCAAAGCAAAAATAGGGTTGTTCAAATGGAATTAAAAGATATTTTACAAATTTCAGTCAAACTATTTAGATTAATCAATAACAATATCGTAAGAAAATACATTTTTAAACCTACTTTTTCATAAATTAAGAATTTGGTCATCGAAGGCTGCAGTACATTTGAAAATTGCAATGCGTTATATTAAAACAATATGGAAAATTTGCAGTAATTTTAAAAACTATCGAAAAAGTCAAAATGGCTGTTATATTTTCATGATTGAGTTATTAAACACGCATGCGTGTTTTAAAAAGTTTCTTCAAAGTCAAGATTACAAGTTTGTTGCGGTAAACCTTTTAGAGCTCACAAAAAGGAGGATAAAACAGTTTTCTCTTATTATATAGAATTCAATCCAATTTGAGATCAGCGTAGAGTTGAATAAACGTTGCATTAGAAAGATACCAAGAAAATGATCATGTTAGGCTATTGTGTGTCATCTAATGTAAATTATGTGCCAGTAGTATTTATATCACGGTGCGCCTGGAAAGAATACGCCGTATTAACGAAAAATGTCACCGGCAAATACGCAAGGGGCTGTGTGTTCAATACTCATCCATGGCAACATCTTTTTCAAAGCTTGTAGAATCAGTTCAGACCGACTTATAAACACAGTAATTGTATTTACATAAGGGGTTTTTCTGTGGAAATCAAACTGTTAGCAATTTAATTTTGATCAGACACATCTCAAAAAATCATCTTGATAGTTGTTTTTGAAGTTGTTCAGGTAATTGCTTTCCATCATGTCTATTTGTTTGCTTTGAAAATGGGTGTAGCAAAAATAACCAACGAATAGATTTGGTTTTATTAGTGCTATTTAAAATTGCCACTTTCAATGTGTGCTTAAGCTCGAGATGTTTGAGTCAGATTCCTAACATCAAAAGGAGAAAGTTTTGCAGACGACTCGTGCCATTAATTACATGTATTAGAATAACTCATTATCACCTGTTGTCTGCTTAAACTATTGTTTCGAAATACATATAAGAATTATAACAAGCCTCTCCGGCACTCCGCCAGTTCTAGTCATTTTATGAAATCGATTAGAGAGTTGAAATAGTACAAAAAGTGTTTCAACGGATTAGTTCAGATTTATTGAAAAATGTATGCTACCTCAGTTTGTCGAAAACAATTTAAATTAATATGCCTAATGCATCGCAAGATCATTTACCACTTCATGTTACAGCGCGATGAATACGAGCCTTTTCAAATTTTACAACTACAAATAACTTTTGGCCACCTGACTATGAAAGCTACAATAAGGTACAAAATTGCATAATCCAAAATTTGTTATTCGATCTTCTTATTATAGATTATTTTACATGAGACAGTTTAACGTTTTTCAATAAACTTGTGCAGACGTGTTTAAAAATGTACGCTACCGCAGCTTACAGAGAACTCTTTACAATAAACTGTCTAATGCATTGCAATTTCAATCAGCATTTCATTTCACGGCGCAACGAATATCATTCACTCTAAGTTATACAACTGCAAAAAACTTTTGGCCACGTAACTTTTAAAACTACAATAAGGTGCAAAATGGCATAATTCTAAGTTGATTATTAATACTTTTTATTAATGATTTTTCCCACATTATGAATTTTAAACTATGTTAACGCGATCTACTCTTGTTTTTTACTAGTTAGCAAATTTTGGGGTTAACTTACGCAGTATACACTCTGCTGAAAATCAAGCCTCAATAAAATTTAGGTGAGTAAGTTCTTTGTTAACACAGTCAAAAGTCAAAGCAAAAATAGGGTTGTTCAAATGGAATTAAAAGATATTTTACAAATTTCAGTCAAACTAATTTGATTATTCAATAAAAATATCGTAAGAAAATACATTGTTAAACCTACTTTTTCATAAATTAAGAATTTGGTCATCGAAGGCTGCAGTACATTTGAAAATTGCAATGCGTTATATTAAAACAATTTAGAAAATTTGCAGCAATTTTAAAAACTATCGAAAAAGTCAAAATGGCTGTTGTATTTTCATGATTGAGTTATTAAACACGCATCCATGTTTTAAAAAGTTTCTTCAAAGTCAAGATTACAAGTTTGTTGCGGTAAACCCTTTAGAGCTCACAAAAAGGATGATAAAACAGTTTTCTCTTGTTATATAGGATTCAATCAAATTTGAGATCAGCGTAGAGTTGAATAAACGTTGCATTAGGAAGATACCAAGAAAATGATCATGTTAGGCTATTGTGTGTCATCTAATGTAAATTATGTGCCAGTAGTATTTATATCACGGTGCGCCTGGAAACAATACGCCGTATTAATGAAAAATGTCACCGGCAAATACACAAAGGGCTGTGTGTTCAATACTCATCCATGGCAATATCTTTTTCAAAGCTTGTAGAATCAGTTCAGACCGACTTTTAAACACAGTAATTGTATTTACATAAGGGGTTTTTCTGTGGAAATCAAACTGTTAGCAATTTAATTTTGATCAGACACATCTCAAAAAATCATTTTGATAGTTGTTTTTGAAGTTGTTCAGGTAATTGCTTTCCAACATGTCTATTTGTTTGCTTTGAAAATGGGTGTAGCAAAAATAAACAACGAATAGATTTGGTTTTATTAGTGCTATTTAAAATTGCCACTTTCAATGTGTGCTTAAGCTCGAGATGTTTGAGTCAGATTCCTAACATCAAAAGGAGAAAGTTTTGCAGACGAATCGTGCCATTAATTATTAGAATAACTCATTATCACCTGTCGTCTGCTTAAACTATTGTTTCGAAATACATATAAGAATTATAACAAGCCTCTCCGGCACTCCGCCAGTTCTAGTCATTTTATGAAATCGATTAGAGAGTTGAAATAGTACAAAAAGTGTTTCAACGGATTAGTTCAGATTTATTGAAAAATGTATGCTACCTCAGTTTGTCAAAAACAATTTAAATTAATATGCCTAATGCATCGCAAGATCATTTACCACTTCATGTTACAGCGCGATGAATACGAGCCTTTTCAAGTTTTACAACTACAAATAACTTTTGGCCACCTGACTATGAAAGCTACAATAAGGTACAAAATTGCATAATCCAAAATTTGTTATTCGATCTTCTTATTATAGATTATTTTACATGAGACAGTTTAACGTTTTTCAATAAACTTGTGCCGACGTATTTAAAAATGTACGCTACCGCAGCTTACAGAGAACTCTTTACAATAAACTGTCTAACGCATTGCAATTTCAATCAGCATTTCATTTCACGGCGCGACGAATATCATTCACTCTAAGTTATACGACTGCAAAAAACGTTTGGCCACGTAACTTTTAAAACTACACTAAGGTACAAAATGGCATAATTCTAAGTTGATTATTAATACTTTTTATTAATGATTTTTCCCACATTATGAATTTTAAACTATGTTAACGCGATCTACTCTTGTTTTTTACTAGTTAGCAAATTTTGGGGTTAACTTACGCAGTATACACTCTGCTGAAAATCAAGCCTCAATAAAATTTAGGTGAGTAAGTTCTTTGTTAACACAGTCAAAAGTCAAAGCAAAAATAGGGTTGTTCAAATGGAATTAAAAGATATTTTACAAATTTCAGTCAAACTATTTAGATTAATCAATAACAATATCGTAAGAAAATACATTTTTAAACCTACTTTTTCATAAATTAAGAATTTGGTCATCGAAGGCTGCAGTACATTTGAAAATTGCAATGCGTTATATTAAAACAATATGGAAAATTTGCAGTAATTTTAAAAACTATCGAAAAAGTCAAAATGGCTGTTATATTTTCATGATTGAGTTATTAAACACGCATGCGTGTTTTAAAAAGTTTCTTCAAAGTCAAGATTACAAGTTTGTTGCGGTAAACCTTTTAGAGCTCACAAAAAGGAGGATAAAACAGTTTTCTCTTATTATATAGAATTCAATCCAATTTGAGATCAGCGTAGAGTTGAATAAACGTTGCATTAGAAAGATACCAAGAAAATGATCATGTTAGGCTATTGTGTGTCATCTAATGTAAATTATGTGCCAGTAGTATTTATATCACGGTGCGCCTGGAAAGAATACGCCGTATTAACGAAAAATGTCACCGGCAAATACGCAAGGGGCTGTGTGTTCAATACTCATCCATGGCAATATCTTTTTCAAAGCTTGTAGAATCAGTTCAGACCGACTTATAAACACAGTAATTGTATTTACATAAGGGGTTTTTCTGTGGAAATCAAACTGTTAGCAATTTAATTTTGATCAGACACATCTCAAAAAATCATCTTGATAGTTGTTTTTGAAGTTGTTCAGGTAATTGCTTTCCATCATGTCTATTTGTTTGCTTTGAAAATGGGTGTAGCAAAAATAACCAACGAATAGATTTGGTTTTATTAGTGCTATTTAAAATTGCCACTTTCAATGTGTGCTTAAGCTCGAGATGTTTGAGTCAGATTCCTAACATCAAAAGGAGAAAGTTTTGCAGACGACTCGTGCCATTAATTATTAGAATAACTCATTATCACCTGTCGTCTGCTTAAACTATTGTTTCGAAATACATATAAGAATTATAACAAGCCTCTCCGGCACTCCGCCAGTTCTAGTCATTTTATGAAATCGATTAGAGAGTTGAAATAGTACAAAAAGTGTTTCAACGGATTAGTTCAGATTTATTGAAAAATGTATGCTACCTCAGTTTGTCGAAAACAATTTAAATTAATATGCCTAATGCATCGCAAGATCATTTACCACTTCATGTTACAGCGCGATGAATACGAGCCTTTTCAAATTTTACAACTACAAATAACTTTTGGCCACCTGACTATGAAAGCTACAATAAGGTACAAAATTGCATAATCCAAAATTTGTTATTCGATCTTCTTATTATAGATTATTTTACATGAGACAGTTTAACGTTTTTCAATAAACTTGTGCAGACGTGTTTAAAAATGTACGCTACCGCAGCTTACAGAGAACTCTTTACAATAAACTGTCTAATGCATTGCAATTTCAATCAGCATTTCATTTCACGGCGCGACGAATATCATTCACTCTAAGTTATACGACTGCAAAAAACTTTTGGCCACGTAACTTTTAAAACTACAATAAGGTGCAAAATGGCATAATTCTAAGTTGATTATTAATACTTTTTATTAATGATTTTTCCCACATTATGAATTTTAAACTATGTTAACGCGATCTACTCTTGTTTTTTACTAGTTAGCAAATTTTGGGGTTAACTTACGCAGTATACACTCTGCTGAAAATCAAGCCTCAATAAAATTTAGGTGAGTAAGTTCTTTGTTAACACAGTCAAAAGTCAAAGCAAAAATAGGGTTGTTCAAATGGAATTAAAAGATATTTTACAAATTTCAGTCAAACTAATTTGATTATTCAATAAAAATATCGTAAGAAAATACATTTTTAAACCTACTTTTTCATAAATTAAGAATTTGGTCATCGAAGGCTGCAGTACATTTGAAAATTGCAATGCGTTATATTAAAACAATTTAGAAAATTTGCAGCAATTTTAAAAACTATCGAAAAAGTCAAAATGGCTGTTGTATTTTCATGATTGAGTTATTAAACACGCATCCATGTTTTAAAAAGTTTCTTCAAAGTCAAGATTACAAGTTTGTTGCGGTAAACCCTTTAGAGCTCACAAAAAGGAGGATAAAACAGTTTTCTCTTGTTATATAGGATTCAATCAAATTTGAGATCAGCGTAGAGTTGAATAAACGTTGCATTAGGAAGATACCAAGAAAATGATCATGTTAGGCTATTGTGTGTCATCTAATGTAAATTATGTGCCAGTAGTATTTATATCACGGTGCGCCTGGAAACAATACGCCGTATTAATGAAAAATGTCACCGGCAAATACACAAAGGGCTGTGTGTTCAATACTCATCCATGGCAATATCTTTTTCAAAGCTTGTAGAATCAGTTCAGACCGACTTTTAAACACAGTAATTGTATTTACATAAGGGGTTTTTCTGTGGAAATCAAACTGTTAGCAATTTAATTTTGATCAGACACATCTCAAAAAATCATCTTGATAGTTGTTTTTGAAGTTGTTCAGGTAATTGCTTTCCAACATGTCTATTTGTTTGCTTTGAAAATGGGTGTAGCAAAAATAAACAACGAATAGATTTGGTTTTATTAGTGCTATTTAAAATTGCCACTTTCAATGTGTGCTTAAGCTCGAGATGTTTGAGTCAGATTCCTAACATCAAAAGGAGAAAGTTTTGCAGACGACTCGTGCCATTAAGTATTAGAATAACTCATTATCACCTGTCGTCTGCTTAAACTATTGTTTCGAAATACATATAAGAATTATAACAAGCCTCTCCGGCACTCCGCCAGTTCTAGTCATTTTATGAAATCGATTAGAGAGTTGAAATAGTACAAAAAGTGTTTCAACGGATTAGTTCAGATTTATTGAAAAATGTATGCTACCTCAGTTTGTCAAAAACAATTTAAATTAATATGCCTAATGCATCGCAAGATCATTTACCACTTCATGTTACAGCGCGATGAATACGAGCCTTTTCAAGTTTTACAACTACAAATAACTTTTGGCCACCTGACTATGAAAGCTACAATAAGGTACAAAATTGCATAATCCAAAATTTGTTATTCGATCTTCTTATTATAGATTATTTTACATGAGACAGTTTAACGTTTTTCAATAAACTTGTGCCGACGTATTTAAAAATGTACGCTACCGCAGCTTACAGAGAACTCTTTACAATAAACTGTCTAACGCATTGCGATTTCAATCAGCATTTCATTTCACGGCGCGACGAATATCATTCACTCTAAGTTATACGACTGCAAAAAACGTTTGGCCACGTAACTTTTAAAACTACACTAAGGTACAAAATGGCATAATTCTAAGTTGATTATTAATACTTTTTATTAATGATTTTTCCCACATTATGAATTTTAAACTATGTTAACGCGATCTACTCTTGTTTTTTACTAGTTAGCAAATTTTGGGGTTAACTTACGCAGTATACACTCTGCTGAAAATCAAGCCTCAATAAAATTTAGGTGAGTAAGTTCTTTGTTAACACAGTCAAAAGTCAAAGCAAAAATAGGGTTGTTCAAATGGAATTAAAAGATATTTTACAAATTTCAGTCAAACTATTTAGATTAATCAATAACAATATCGTAAGAAAATACATTTTTAAACCTACTTTTTCATAAATTAAGAATTTGGTCATCGAAGGCTGCAGTACATTTGAAAATTGCAATGCGTTATATTAAAACAATATGGAAAATTTGCAGTAATTTTAAAAACTATCGAAAAAGTCAAAATGGCTGTTATATTTTCATGATTGAGTTATTAAACACGCATGCGTGTTTTAAAAAGTTTCTTCAAAGTCAAGATTACAAGTTTGTTGCGGTAAACCTTTTAGAGCTCACAAAAAGGAGGATAAAACAGTTTTCTCTTATTATATAGAATTCAATCCAATTTGAGATCAGCGTAGAGTTGAATAAACGTTGCATTAGAAAGATACCAAGAAAATGATCATGTTAGGCTATTGTGTGTCATCTAATGTAAATTATGTGCCAGTAGTATTTATATCACGGTGCGCCTGGAAAGAATACGCCGTATTAACGAAAAATGTCACCGGCAAATACGCAAGGGGCTGTGTGTTCAATACTCATCCATGGCAACATCTTTTTCAAAGCTTGTAGAATCAGTTCAGACCGACTTATAAACACAGTAATTGTATTTACATAAGGGGTTTTTCTGTGGAAATCAAACTGTTAGCAATTTAATTTTGATCAGACACATCTCAAAAAATCATCTTGATAGTTGTTTTTGAAGTTGTTCAGGTAATTGCTTTCCATCATGTCTATTTGTTTGCTTTGAAAATGGGTGTAGCAAAAATAACCAACGAATAGATTTGGTTTTATTAGTGCTATTTAAAATTGCCACTTTCAATGTGTGCTTAAGCTCGAGATGTTTGAGTCAGATTCCTAACATCAAAAGGAGAAAGTTTTGCAGATGACTCGTGCCATTAATTACATGTATTAGAATAACTCATTATCACCTGTCGTCTGCTTAAACTATTGTTTCGAAATACATATAAGAATTATAACAAGCCTCTCCGGCACTCCGCCAGTTCTAGTCATTTTATGAAATCGATTAGAGAGTTGAAATAGTACAAAAAGTGTTTCAACGGATTAGTTCAGATTTATTGAAAAATGTATGCTACCTCAGTTTGTCGAAAACAATTTAAATTAATATGCCTAATGCATCGCAAGATCATTTACCACTTCATGTTACAGCGCGATGAATACGAGCCTTTTCAAATTTTACAACTACAAATAACTTTTGGCCACCTGACTATGAAAGCTACAATAAGGTACAAAATTGCATAATCCAAAATTTGTTATTCGATCTTCTTATTATAGATTATTTTACATGAGACAGTTTAACGTTTTTCAATAAACTTGTGCAGACGTGTTTAAAAATGTACGCTACCGCAGCTTACAGAGAACTCTTTACAATAAACTGTCTAATGCATTGCAATTTCAATCAGCATTTCATTTCACGGCGCGACGAATATCATTCACTCTAAGTTATACGATTGCAAAAAACTTTTGGCCACGTAACTTTTAAAACTACAATAAGGTGCAAAATGGCATAATTCTAAGTTGATTATTAATACTTTTTATTAATGATTTTTCCCACATTATGAATTTTAAACTATGTTAACGCGATCTACTCTTGTTTTTTACTAGTTAGCAAATTTTGGGGTTAACTTACGCAGTATACACTCTGCTGAAAATCAAGCCTCAATAAAATTTAGGTGAGTAAGTTCTTTGTTAACACAGTCAAAAGTCAAAGCAAAAATAGGGTTGTTCAAATGGAATTAAAAGATATTTTACAAATTTCAGTCAAACTAATTTGATTATTCAATAAAAATATCGTAAGAAAATACATTTTTAAACCTACTTTTTCATAAATTAAGAATTTGGTCATCGAAGGCTGCAGTACATTTGAAAATTGCAATGCGTTATATTAAAACAATTTAGAAAATTTGCAGCAATTTTAAAAACTATCGAAAAAGTCAAAATGGCTGTTGTATTTTCATGATTGAGTTATTAAACACGCATCCATGTTTTAAAAAGTTTCTTCAAAGTCAAGATTACAAGTTTGTTGCGGTAAACCCTTTAGAGCTCACAAAAAGGATGATAAAACAGTTTTCTCTTGTTATATAGGATTCAATCAAATTTGAGATCAGCGTAGAGTTGAATAAACGTTGCATTAGGAAGATACCAATGAAATGATCATGTTAGGCTATTGTGTGTCATCTAATGTAAATTATGTGCCAGTAGTATTTATATCACGGTGCGCCTGGAAACAATACGCCGTATTAATGAAAAATGTCACCGGCAAATACACAAAGGGCTGTGTGTTCAATACTCATCCATGGCAATATCTTTTTCAAAGCTTGTAGAATCAGTTCAGACCGACTTTTAAACACAGTAATTGTATTTACATAAGGGGTTTTTCTGTGGAAATCAAACTGTTAGCAATTTAATTTTGATCAGACACATCTCAAAAAATCATCTTGATAGTTGTTTTTGAAGTTGTTCAGGTAATTGCTTTCCAACATGTCTATTTGTTTGCTTTGAAAATGGGTGTAGCAAAAATAAACAACGAATAGATTTGGTTTTATTAGTGCTATTTAAAATTGCCACTTTCAATGTGTGCTTAAGCTCGAGATGTTTGAGTCAGATTCCTAACATCAAAAGGAGAAAGTTTTGCAGACGACTCGTGCCATTAAGTATTAGAATAACTCATTATCACCTGTCGTCTGCTTAAACTATTGTTTCGAAATACATATAAGAATTATAACAAGCCTCTCCGGCACTCCGCCAGTTCTAGTCATTTTATGAAATCGATTAGAGAGTTGAAATAGTACAAAAAGTGTTTCAACGGATTAGTTCAGATTTATTGAAAAATGTATGCTACCTCAGTTTGTCAAAAACAATTTAAATTAATATGCCTAATGCATCGCAAGATCATTTACCACTTCATGTTACAGCGCGATGAATACGAGCCTTTTCAAGTTTTACAACTACAAATAACTTTTGGCCACCTGACTATGAAAGCTACAATAAGGTACAAAATTGCATAATCCAAAATTTGTTATTCGATCTTCTTATTATAGATTATTTTACATGAGACAGTTTAACGTTTTTCAATAAACTTGTGCCGACGTATTTAAAAATGTACGCTACCGCAACTTACAGAGAACTCTTTACAATAAACTGTCTAACGCATTGCAATTTCAATCAGCATTTCATTTCACGGCGCGACGAATATCATTCACTCTAAGTTATACGACTGCAAAAAACGTTTGGCCACGTAACTTTTAAAACTACACTAAGGTACAAAATGGCATAATTCTAAGTTGATTATTAATACTTTTTATTAATGATTTTTCCCACATTATGAATTTTAAACTATGTTAACGCGATCTACTCTTGTTTTTTACTAGTTAGCAAATTTTGGGGTTAACTTACGCAGTATACACTCTGCTGAAAATTAAGCCTCAATAAAATTTAGGTGAGTAAGTTCTTTGTTAACACAGTCAAAAGTCAAAGCAAAAATAGGGTTGTTCAAATGGAATTAAAAGATATTTTACAAATTTCAGTCAAACTATTTAGATTAATCAATAACAATATCGTAAGAAAATACATTTTTAAACCTACTTTTTCATAAATTAAGAATTTGGTCATCGAAGGCTGCAGTACATTTGAAAATTGCAATGCGTTATATTAAAACAATATGGAAAATTTGCCGTAATTTTAAAAACTATCGAAAAAGTCAAAATGGCTGTTATATTTTCATGATTGAGTTATTAAACACGCATGCGTGTTTTAAAAAGTTTCTTCAAAGTCAAGATTACAAGTTTGTTGCGGTAAACCTTTTAGAGCTCACAAAAAGGAGGATAAAACAGTTTTCTCTTATTATATAGAATTCAATCCAATTTGAGATCAGCGTAGAGTTGAATAAACGTTGCATTAGAAAGATACCAAGAAAATGATCATGTTGGGCTATTGTGTGTCATCTAATGTAAATTATGTGCCAGTAGTATTTATATCACGGTGCGCCTGGAAAGAATACGCCGTATTAACGAAAAATGTCACCGGCAAATACGCAAGGGGCTGTGTGTTCAATACTCATCCATGGCAATATCTTTTTCAAAGCTTGGAGAATCAGTTCAGACCGACTTATAAACACAGTAATTGTATTTACATAAGGGGTTTTTCTGTGGAAATCAAACTGTTAGCAATTTAATTTTGATCAGACACATCTCAAAAAATCATCTTGATAGTTGTTTTTGAAGTTGTTCAGGTAATTGCTTTCCATCATGTCTCTTTGTTTGCTTTGAAAATGGGTGTAGCAAAAATAACCAACGAATAGATTTGGTTTTATTAGTGCTATTTAAAATTGCCACTTTCAATGTGTGCTTAAGCTCGAGATGTTTGAGTCAGATTCCTAACATCAAAAGGAGAAAGTTTTGCAGACGACTCGTGCCATTAATTATTAGAATAACTCATTATCACCTGTCGACTGCTTAAACTATTGTTTCGAAATACATATAAGAATTATAACAAGCCTCTCCCGCACTCCGCCAGTTCTAGTCATTTTATGAAATCGATTAGAGAGTTGAAATAGTACAAAAAGTGTTTCAACGGATTAGTTCAGATTTATTGAAAAATGTATGCTACCTCAGTTTGTCGAAAACAATTTAAATTAATATGCCTAATGCATCGCAAGATCATTTACCACTTCATGTTACAGCGCGATGAATACGAGCCTTTTCAAATTTTACAACTACAAATAACTTTTGGCCACCTGACTATGAAAGCTACAATAAGGTACAAAATTGCATAATCCAAAATTTGTTATTCGATCTTCTTATTATAGATTATTTTACATGAGACAGTTTAACGTTTTTCAATAAACTTGTGCAGACGTGTTTAAAAATGTACGCTACCGCAGCTTACAGAGAACTCTTTACAATAAACTGTCTAATGCATTGCAATTTCAATCAGCATTTCATTTCACGGCGCGACGAATATCATTTACTCTAAGTTATACGACTGCAAAAAACTTTTGGCCACGTAACTTTTAAAACTACAATAAGGTGCAAAATGGCATAATTCTAAGTTGATTATTAATACTTTTTATTAATGATTTTTCCCACATTATGAATTTTAAACTATGTTAACGCGATCTACTCTTGTTTTTTACTAGTTAGCAAATTTTGGGGTTAACTTACGCAGTATACACTCTGCTGAAAATCAAGCCTCAATAAAATTTAGGTGAGTAAGTTCTTTGTTAACACAGTCAAAAGTCAAAGCAAAAATAGGGTTGTTCAAATGGAATTAAAAGATATTTTACAAATTTCAGTCAAACTAATTTGATTATTCAATAAAAATATCGTAAGAAAATACATTTTTAAACCTACTTTTTCATAAATTAAGAATTTGGTCATCGAAGGCTGCAGTACATTTGAAAATTGCAATGCGTTATATTAAAACAATTTAGAAAATTTGCAGCAATTTTAAAAACTATCGAAAAAGTCAAAATGGCTGTTGTATTTTCATGATTGAGTTATTAAACACGCATCCATGTTTTAAAAAGTTTCTTCAAAGTCAAGATTACAAGTTTGTTGCGGTAAACCCTTTAGAGCTCACAAAAAGGAGGATAAAACAGTTTTCTCTTGTTATATAGGATTCAATCAAATTTGAGATCAGCGTAGAGTTGAATAAACGTTGCATTAGGAAGATACCAAGAAAATGATCATGTTAGGCTATTGTGTGTCATCTAATGTAAATTATGTGCCAGTAGTATTTATATCACGGTGCGCCTGGAAACAATACGCCGTATTAATGAAAAATGTCACCGGCAAATACACAAAGGGCTGTGTGTTCAATACTCATCCATGGCAATATCTTTTTCAAAGCTTGTAGAATCAGTTCAGACCGACTTTTAAACACAGTAATTGTATTTACATAAGGGGTTTTTCTGTGGAAATCAAACTGTTAGCAATTTAATTTTGATCAGACACATCTCAAAAAATCATCTTGATAGTTGTTTTTGAAGTTGTTCAGGTAATTGCTTTCCAACATGTCTATTTGTTTGCTTTGAAAATGGGTGTAGCAAAAATAAACAACGAATAGATTTGGTTTTATTAGTGCTATTTAAAATTGCCACTTTCAATGTGTGCTTAAGCTCGAGATGTTTGAGTCAGATTCCTAACATCAAAAGGAGAAAGTTTTGCAGACGACTCGTGCCATTAAGTATTAGAATAACTCATTATCACCTGTCGTCTGCTTAAACTATTGTTTCGAAATACATATAAGAATTATAACAAGCCTCTCCGGCACTCCGCCAGTTCTAGTCATTTTATGAAATCGATTAGAGAGTTGAAATAGTACAAAAAGTGTTTCAACGGATTAGTTCAGATTTATTGAAAAATGTATGCTACCTCAGTTTGTCAAAAACAATTTAAATTAATATGCCTAATGCATCGCAAGATCATTTACCACTTCATGTTACAGCGCGATGAATACGAGCCTTTTCAAGTTTTACAACTACAAATAACTTTTGGCCACCTGACTATGAAAGCTACAATAAGGTACAAAATTGCATAATTCAAAATTTGTTATTCGATCTTCTTATTATAGATTATTTTACATGAGACAGTTTAACGTTTTTCAATAAACTTGTGCCGACGTATTTAAAAATGTACGCTACCGCAACTTACAGAGAACTCTTTACAATAAACTGTCTAACGCATTGCAATTTCAATCAGCATTTCATTTCACGGCGCGACGAATATCATTCACTCTAAGTTATACGACTGCAAAAAACGTTTGGCCACGTAACTTTTAAAACTACACTAAGGTACAAAATGGCATAATTCTAAGTTGATTATTAATACTTTTTATTAATGATTTTTCCCACATTATGAATTTTAAACTATGTTAACGCGATCTACTCTTGTTTTTTACTAGTTAGCAAATTTTGGGGTTAACTTACGCAGTATACACTCTGCTGAAAATCAAGCCTCAATAAAATTTAGGTGAGTAAGTTCTTTGTTAACACAGTCAAAAGTCAAAGCAAAAATAGGGTTGTTCAAATGGAATTAAAAGATATTTTACAAATTTCAGTCAAACTATTTAGATTAATCAATAACAATATCGTAAGAAAATACATTTTTAAACCTACTTTTTCATAAATTAAGAATTTGGTCATCGAAGGCTGCAGTACATTTGAAAATTGCAATGCGTTATATTAAAACAATATGGAAAATTTGCCGTAATTTTAAAAACTATCGAAAAAGTCAAAATGGCTGTTATATTTTCATGATTGAGTTATTAAACACGCATGCGTGTTTTAAAAAGTTTCTTCAAAGTCAAGATTACAAGTTTGTTGCGGTAAACCTTTTAGAGCTCACAAAAAGGAGGATAAAACAGTTTTCTCTTATTATATAGAATTCAATCCAATTTGAGATCAGCGTAGAGTTGAATAAACGTTGCATTAGAAAGATACCAAGAAAATGATCATGTTGGGCTATTGTGTGTCATCTAATGTAAATTATGTGCCAGTAGTATTTATATCACGGTGCGCCTGGAAAGAATACGCCGTATTAACGAAAAATGTCACCGGCAAATACGCAAGGGGCTGTGTGTTCAATACTCATCCATGGCAATATCTTTTTCAAAGCTTGGAGAATCAGTTCAGACCGACTTATAAACACAGTAATTGTATTTACATAAGGGGTTTTTCTGTGGAAATCAAACTGTTAGCAATTTAATTTTGATCAGACACATCTCAAAAAATCATCTTGATAGTTGTTTTTGAAGTTGTTCAGGTAATTGCTTTCCAACATGTCTATTTGTTTGCTTTGAAAATGGGTGTAGCAAAAATAAACAACGAATAGATTTGGTTTTATTAGTGCTATTTAAAATTGCCACTTTCAATGTGTGCTTAAGCTCGAGATGTTTGAGTCAGATTCCTAACATCAAAAGGAGAAAGTTTTGCAGACGACTCGTGCCATTAAGTATTAGAATAACTCATTATCACCTGTCGTCTGCTTAAACTATTGTTTCGAAATACATATAAGAATTATAACAAGCCTCTCCGGCACTCCGCCAGTTCTAGTCATTTTATGAAATCGATTAGAGAGTTGAAATAGTACAAAAAGTGTTTCAACGGATTAGTTCAGATTTATTGAAAAATGTATGCTACCTCAGTTTGTCAAAAACAATTTAAATTAATATGCCTAATGCATCGCAAGATCATTTACCACTTCATGTTACAGCGCGATGAATACGAGCCTTTTCAAGTTTTACAACTACAAATAACTTTTGGCCACCTGACTATGAAAGCTACAATAAGGTACAAAATTGCATAATCCAAAATTTGTTATTCGATCTTCTTATTATAGATTATTTTACATGAGACAGTTTAACGTTTTTCAATAAACTTGTGCCGACGTATTTAAAAATGTACGCTACCGCAGCTTACAGAGAACTCTTTACAATAAATTGTCTAACGCATTGCAATTTCAATCAGCATTTCATTTCACGGCGCGACGAATATCATTCACTCTAAGTTATACGACTGCAAAAAACGTTTGGCCACGTAACTTTTAAAACTACACTAAGGTACAAAATGGCATAATTCTAAGTTGATTATTAATACTTTTTATTAATGATTTTTCCCACATTATGAATTTTAAACTATGTTAACGCGATCTACTCTTGTTTTTTACTAGTTAGCAAATTTTGGGGTTAACTTACGCAGTATACACTCTGCTGAAAATCAAGCCTCAATAAAATTTAGGTGAGTAAGTTCTTTGTTAACACAGTCAAAAGTCAAAGCAAAAATAGGGTTGTTCAAATGGAATTAAAAGATATTTTACAAATTTCAGTCAAACTAATTTGATTATTCAATAAAAATATCGTAAGAAAATACATTTTTAAACCTACTTTTTCATAAATTAAGAATTTGGTCATCGAAGGCTGCAGTACATTTGAAAATTGCAATGCGTTATATTAAAACAATTTAGAAAATTTGCAGCAATTTTAAAAACTATCGAAAAAGTCAAAATGGCTGTTGTATTTTCATGATTGAGTTATTAAACACGCATCCATGTTTTAAAAAGTTTCTTCAAAGTCAAGATTACAAGTTTGTTGCGGTAAACCCTTTAGAGCTCACAAAAAGGAGGATAAAACAATTTTCTCTTATTATTTAGGATTCAATCAAATTTGAGATCAGCGTAGAGTTGAATAAACGTTGCATTAGGAAGATACCAAGAAAATGATCATGTTGGGCTATTGTGTGTCATCTAATGTAAATTATGTGCCAGTAGTATTTATATCACGGTGCGCCTGGAAACAATACGCCGTATTAACGAAAAATGTCACCGGCAAATACGCAAGGGGCTGTGTGTTCAATACTCATCCATGGCAATATCTTTTTCAAAGCTTGTAGAATCAGTTCAGACCGACTTATAAACACAGTAATTGTATTTACATAAGGGGTTTTTCTGTGGAAATCAAACTGTTAGCAATTTAATTTTGATCAGACACATCTCAAAAAATCATCTTGATAGTTGTTTTTGAAGTTGTTCAGGTAATTGCTTTCCAACATGTCTATCAGTTTGCTTTGAAAATGGGTGTAGCAAAAATAAACAATGAATAGATTTGGTTTTATTAGTGCTATTTAAAAATGTCACTTTCAATGAGTGCTTAAGCTCGAGATGTTTGAGTCAGATTCCTAACATCAAAAGGAGAAAGTTTTGCAGACGACTCATGCCATTAAGTATTAGAACAACTCATTATCACCTGTCGTCTGCTTAAACTATTGTTTCGAAATACGTATAGGAATTATAACAAGCCTCTCCGGCACTCCGCGAGTTCTAGTCGTTATATGAAATCGATTAGAGAGTTGAAATAGTACAAAAAGTGTTTCAACGGATTAGTTCAGATTTATTGAAAAATGTATGCTACCTCAGTTTGTCAAAAACAATTTAAATTAATATGCCTAATGCATCGCAAGATCATTTACCACTTCATGTTACAGCGCGATGAATACGAGCCTTTTCAAGTTTTACAACTACAAATAACTTTTGGCCACCTGACTATGAAAGCTACAATATGGTACAAAATTGCATAATCCAAAATTTGTTATTCGATCTTCTTATTATAGATTATTTTACATGAGACATTTTAACGTTTTTCAATAAACTTGTGCCGACGTATTTAAAAATGTACGCTACCGCAGCTTACAGAGAACTCTTTACAATAAATTGTCTAACGCATTGCAATTTCAATCAGCATTTCATTTCACGGCGCAACGAATATCATTCACTCTAAGTTATACGACTGCAAAAAACTTTTGGCCAAGGAACTTTTAAAACTACAATAAGGTGCAAAATGGCATAATTCTAAGTTGATTATTAATACTTTTTATTAATGATTTTTCCCACATTATGAATTTTAAACTATGTTAACGCGATCTACTCTTGTTTTTTACTAGTTAGCAAATTTTGGGGTTAACTTACGCAGTATACACTCTGCTGAAAATCAAGCCTCAATAAAATTTAGGTGAGTAAGTTCTTTGTTAACACAGTCAAAAGTCAAAGCCAAAATAGGGTTGTTCAAATGGAATTAAAAGATATTTTACAAATTTCAGTCAAACTAATTTGATTATTCAATAAAAATATCGTAAGAAAATACATTTTTAAACCTATTTTTTCATAAATTATGAATTTGGTCATCGAAGGCTGCAGTACATTTGAAAATTGCAATGCGTTATATTAAAACAATTTAGAAATTTTGCAGCAATTTTAAAAACTATCGAAAAAGTCAAAATGGCTGTTATATTTTCATGATTGAGTTATTAAACACGCATGCATGTTTTAAAAAGTTTGTTCAAAGTCAAGATTACAAGTTTGTTGCGGTAAACCTTTTAGAGCTCACAAAAAGGAGGATAAAACAGTTTTCTCTTATTATATAGGATTCAATCAAACTTGAGATCAGCGTAGAGTTGAATAAACGTTGCATTAGGAAGATACCAAGAAAATGATCATGTTGGGCTATTGTGTGTCATCTAATGTAAATTATGTGCCAGTAGTATTTATATCACGGTGCGCTTGGAAACAATACGCCGTATTAACGAAAAATGTCACCGGCAAATACACAAAGGGCTGTGTGTTCAATACTCATCCATGGCAATATCTTTTTCAAAGCTTGTAGAATCAGTTCAGACCGACTTTTAAACACAGTAATTGTATTTACATAAGGGGTTTTTCTGTGGAAATCAAACTGTTAGCAATTTAATTTTGATCAGACACATCTCAAAAAATCATTTTGATAGTTGTTTTTGAAGTTGTTCAGGTAATTGCTTTCCAACATGTCTATTTGTTTGCTTTGAAAATGGGTGTAGCAAAAATAAACAACGAATAGATTTGGTTTTATTAGTGCTATTTAAAATTGCCACTTTCAATGTGTGCTTAAGCTCGAGATGTTTGAGTCAGATTCCTAACATCAAAAGGAGAAAGTTTTGCAGACGACTCGTGCCATTAAGTATTAGAATAACTCATTATCACCTGTCGTCTGCTTAAACTATTGTTTCGAAATACATATAAGAATTATAACAAGCCTCTCCGGCACTCCGCCAGTTCTAGTCATTTTATGAAATCGATTAGAGAGTTGAAATAGTACAAAAAGTGTTTCAACGGATTAGTTCAGATTTATTGAAAAATGTATGCTACCTCAGTTTGTCAAAAACAATTTAAATTAATATGCCTAATGCATCGCAAGATCATTTACCACTTCATGTTACAGCGCGATGAATACGAGCCTTTTCAAGTTTTACAACTACAAATAACTTTTGGCCACCTGACTATGAAAGCTACAATAAGGTACAAAATTGCATAATCCAAAATTTGTTATTCGATCTTCTTATTATAGATTATTTTACATGAGACAGTTTAACGTTTTTCAATAAACTTGTGCCGACGTATTTAAAAATGTACGCTACCGCAGCTTACAGAGAACTCTTTACAATAAACTGTCTAACGCATTGCAATTTCAATCAGCATTTCATTTCACGGCGCGACGAATATCATTCACTCTAAGTTATACGACTGCAAAAAACGTTTGGCCACGTAACTTTTAAAACTACAATAAGGTACAAAATGGCATAATTCTAAGTTGATTATTAATACTTTTTATTAATGATTTTTCCCACATTATGAATTTTAAACTATGTTAACGCGATCTACTCTTGTTTTTTACTAGTTAGCAAATTTTGGGGTTAACTTACGCAGTATACACTCTGCTGAAAATTAAGCCTCAATAAAATTTAGGTGAGTAAGTTCTTTGTTAACACAGTCAAAAGTCAAAGCAAAAATAGGGTTGTTCAAATGGAATTAAAAAATATTTTACAAATTTCAGTCAAACTATTTAGATTAATCAATAACAATATCGTAAGAAAATACATTTTTAAACCTACTTTTTCATAAATTAAGAATTTGGTCATCGAAGGCTGCAGTACATTTGAAAATTGCAATGCGTTATATTAAAACAATATGGAAAATTTGCCGTAATTTTAAAAACTATCGAAAAAGTCAAAATGGCTGTTATATTTTCATGATTGAGTTATTAAACACGCATGCGTGTTTTAAAAAGTTTCTTCAAAGTCAAGATTACAAGTTTGTTGCGGTAAACCTTTTAGAGCTCACAAAAAGGAGGATAAAACAGTTTTTTCTTATTATATAGATTTCAATCCAATTTGAGATCAGCGTAGAGTTGAATAAACGTTGCATTAGAAAGATACCAAGAAAATGATCATGTTGGGCTATTGTGTGTCATCTAATGTAAATTATGTGCCAGTAGTATTTATATCACGGTGCGCCTGGAAAGAATACGCCGTATTAACGAAAAATGTCACCGGCAAATACGCAAGGGGCTGTGTGTTCAATACTCATCCATGGCAATATCTTTTTCAAAGCTTGGAGAATCAGTTCAGACCGACTTATAAACACAGTAATTGTATTTACATAAGGGGTTTTTCTGTGGAAATCAAACTGTTAGCAATTTAATTTTGATCAGACACATCTCAAAAAATCATCTTGATAGTTGTTTTTGAAGTTGTTCAGGTAATTGCTTTCCATCATGTCTATTTGTTTGCTTTGAAAATGGGTGTAGCAAAAATAACCAACGAATAGATTTGGTTTTATTAGTGCTATTTAAAATTGCCACTTTCAATGTGTGCTTAAGCTCGAGATGTTTGAGTCAGACTCCTAACATCAAAAGGAGAAAGTTTTGCAGACGACTCGTGCCATTAATTATTAGAATAACTCATTATCACCTGTCGTCTGCTTAAACTATTGTTTCGAAATACATATAAGAATTATAACAAGCCTCTCCCGCACTCCGCCAGTTCTAGTCATTTTATGAAATCGATTAGAGAGTTGAAATAGTACAAAAAGTGTTTCAACGGATTAGTTCAGATTTATTGAAAAATGTATGCTACCTCAGTTTGTCGAAAACAATTTAAATTAATATGCCTAATGCATCGCAAGATCATTTACCACTTCATGTTACAGCGCGATGAATACGAGCCTTTTCAAATTTTACAACTACAAATAACTTTTGGCCACCTGACTATGAAAGCTACAATAAGGTACAAAATTGCATAATCCAAAATTTGTTATTCGATCTTCTTATTATAGATTATTTTACATGAGACAGTTTAACGTTTTTCAATAAACTTGTGCAGACGTGTTTAAAAATGTACGCTACCGCAGCTTACAGAGAACTCTTTACAATAAACTGTCTAATGCATTGCAATTTCAATCAGCATTTCATTTCACGGCGCGACGAATATCATTCACTCTAAGTTATACGACTGCAAAAAACTTTTGGCCACATAACTTTTAAAACTACAATAAGGTGCAAAATGGCATAATTCTAAGTTGATTATTAATACTTTTTATTAATGATTTTTCCCACATTATGAATTTTAAACTATGTTAACGCGATCTACTCTTGTTTTTTACTAGTTAGCAAATTTTGGGGTTAACTTACGCAGTATACACTCTGCTGAAAATCAAGCCTCAATAAAATTTAGGTGAGTAAGTTCTTTGTTAACACAGTCAAAGGTCAAAGCAAAAATAGGGTTGTTCAAATGGAATTAAAAGATATTTTACAAATTTCAGTCAAACTAATTTGATTATTCAATAAAAATATCGTAAGAAAATACATTTTTAAACCTACTTTTTCATAAATTAAGAATTTGGTCATCGAAGGCTGCAGTACATTTGAAAATTGCAATGCGTTATATTAAAACAATTTAGAAAATTTGCAGCAATTTTAAAAACTATCGAAAAAGTCAAAATGGCTGTTGTATTTTCATGATTGAGTTATTAAACACGCATCCATGTTTTAAAAAGTTTCTTCAAAGTCAAGATTACAAGTTTGTTGCGGTAAACCCTTTAGAGCTCACAAAAAGGAGGATAAAACAGTTTTCTCTTGTTATATAGGATTCAATCAAATTTGAGATCAGCGTAGAGTTGAATAAACGTTGCATTAGGAAGATACCAAGAAAATGATCATGTTAGGCTATTGTGTGTCATCTAATGTAAATTATGTGCCAGTAGTATTTATATCACGGTGCGCCTGGAAACAATACGCCGTATTAATGAAAAATGTCACCGGCAAATACACAAAGGGCTGTGTGTTCAATACTCATCCATGGCAATATCTTTTTCAAAGCTTGTAGAATCAGTTCAGACCGACTTTTAAACACAGTAATTGTATTTACATAAGGGGTTTTTCTGTGGAAATCAAACTGTTAGCAATTTAATTTTGATCAGACACATCTCAAAAAATCATCTTGATAGTTGTTTTTGAAGTTGTTCAGGTAATTGCTTTCCAACATGTCTATTTGTTTGCTTTGAAAATGGGTGTAGCAAAAATAAACAACGAATAGATTTGGTTTTATTAGTGCTATTTAAAATTGCCACTTTTAATGTGTGCTTAAGCTCGAGATGTTTGAGTCAGATTCCTAACATCAAAAGGAGAAAGTTTTGCAGACGACTCGTGCCATTAAAGCCTGGTTTCCATATGACAGCGCAATGATCGCGCGCGGCCCAGTGATCTTGCGCAATGCATTTCTGGGGCCGCGAGGCAGTGTTTCCATATCGCGCGTAAGCTCCATGCTTGCATTGGACAGAGTGAATATTTTCCTTAGTCTTTCGTAGGAGAGACATATTTCTTCGGAAAACAGACCTCCGTTGCGAAATTACGCTGTCATATAAAAATCAGGCTAATAAGGCTCGTTACTCTTTCGTACGGGAGACCGATTTCTTCGGAACAAAGCCCTTTGCTGGAATTGTGGGATAAGTTGAAAAGGTCTAGCGGTGTATTGTGGGATACATAATCGCACGCACCCATCGCAAGGATCCATTCTGTTGGATACTTGCGATCAGCGTAAGCATGACGCGCGACCGTCGTGCATTGAGGTTTCCATATCACAACTGGCCTACGCACGATGTCGTGCGCCTTGTTGAGCGCCTTGTGCTGTCATATGGAAACCAGGCTTAAGTATTAGAATAACTCATTATCACCTGTCGTCTGCTTAAACCAGTGGTTCCCAACCTGGGGGGAATTCCCCCCCTGGGGGGAATTTGGCATTTTAAAGGGGGAAATTTTAGTTTTTATAGTTTCGCGTTTGCCGAATGCACTTTTATGCCTTAACAAAATCCTAGAGGTGTTTTCTGTTCTCTTTCCTTTTCTATTACATGTTTATTCTGGCTAGGGTAGACCAAGTGACTTTTATTGTACATTCATTGTAATACAGTCTGCATGTACTGCGCATGTAATAATCTTTGCCAACAATTTGGAAAAATTCCAATAAGCAATCTTAACCTTAATTAATGACCCTATTAACGAAGGTCAAACTAAGACTTAGTTTGACATTGTGCTGCTCACAGTGCACATGTATTTGACTCAAGGACACACTCACTTATCAACTACTGCACCACGTGTGAAAGAAAAAAAAATCTGGTAAGATTATTTGTACAAGTATGATCACATATATGCTTACATTATTGTTTCCTATTATCACTCATGCCATGTCTTATTTGCTTTTCTGCAAAGAAGTCACATAATCATGCATCTATAGAAGTAGATCAAATAAAAAATTCTAATACAGTCACAGATTATTATTATTGTACAGACATATACTACATCGCTTATAATATTTTTCATTCGCTGCTTTATTTTAGAACTATCAATTAGTGCAGGATGTCTAAGGCAAAGAAACAAACCTACAATAAGAGTTACTTGGAGTATCGGTTTTCGTATCTCATGAAAAACGGTCTCCAGCTTCCGCAATGTGTGATATGCCTGAAAACTTTTTTAAACGACTCCATGAAACCCTTTCGGTTGAAGCAACACTTGCAAAAAATTCACCCCACAATAGCTGAGAAAGACCGGGACTACTTTCAGTCCAAAGAGCGGCAAGTAAAGAGAAGTAGACTTGATGCAAATGGTGATCTTTATGCTCATAGTAATGTACTTATTACAGCTTCATACGCTGTTTCCTACCGTATTGCTCAGTGTAAAAAGCCACATACAATAGGAGAGACCCTGATCAAGCCATGTATGTTAGACTGCGCATCAATAGTACTTGGAAAATCAGCTGAGCAAAAGTTTCAAGACCTCCCGCTATCCAACAACACTGTGAAGCGACGCATTGATGATATTGCAGCAAATATTGAGAAAGTAGTTGCTAAGATTAAAGCATCCCCATTTTGGGCCATACAACTTGATGAGTCAACTGATGTTGCCAGTCTTTCCCAGCTATTGGTGTATGGTAGATATGTGCATGACACATTCATTGAAGAAGAGTTTCTGTTTTGTCAGCCCTTGCTTAGAACAACTACGGCAAGAGATGTGTTGAAAGTAGTTGAAAATTTCCTTGAAAAGGCCAAGTTAGATTGGGAGAAGCTAATAAGTGTATGCACTGATGGAGCACCTGCTAAGTTAGGATGTAGATCAGGCTTTGTAAAACAGATCAAGCAGAAGAACCCTGATATAAAAGGAGTGCATTGCTTCATTCACCGTGAAGCATTGGCATCAAAAACTCTCCCACAAGCGTTGAAATCGAACTTGGATGTGAACATAAAAGTTGTGAATTACATCAAAGCATCAGCACTAAATACCAGATTGTTCTCAGCACTATGTTCTGAAAGTGATGTCATGTTTACAACTTTGTTATTTCATACTGAAGTGAGGTGGTTGTCCAAGGGAAACATGTTAGGCAGGCTCTTTGAGCTACGATCTGAGGTTATGAAATTTCTTGAAAGTAAAAGCCAGCATGAACTTTTAGCAGCTATGAAAGCTGATAACTATGCATTTGAGACTGCATACCTGGTTGATATATTTGCCTAACTAAACAAGTTGAACCTGAAGTTGCAAGGGAGCAATCATCATGTCCTTGCCTTTCATGACAGCATTGATGCTTTCAAAGCAAAGCTGGTACTGTGGCATACACGAACTTGCACTGGAAACACGGTATCCTTTCCCACACTCACTGAATTATTGGAAGACAAACCTGCTCCTGGCAGTCTAGTGGCAACCATTACTGAACACCTGTTTGATCTCATAACAGAATTTGGACGCTACTTCCCTGAATTACCTTCAGAAAAAAAGAAGATGCTCAACATCACACGAAATCCATTTCAACGCACTGTTGAAGAAATTCCAGAGAAGCTACAAGAGGAGTTTATTGAGTTGGTTAACAATTCTGCACTGAAAGATGATTTCAGATTAATGTCTATTGACCAGTTTTGGCTCTCAGCAAGAAACCTTTCTCCATTCATTGCCGAAAAGGCAATAAAGATTCTGATGCCATTTAGCTCTACTTACCTATGCGAAGTAGGGTTTTCATCAATATTGCATTTTAAAACTGAGAAAAGAAATCGTCTTGACCTTGAGAGCGACTTGAGATGTGCATTATCAAAAACAAAGCCTGATTTGTGTAAACTTGCACAGAGGCATCAGCAGCAGCCCTCTCATTAAAATTCATAATCTCACAGCACACCTGTTGAGTGTACAAGAATAACAACAATGTTGACATGATTTATTACTATATGTCGTACTCTCAGTTATTTAACAAATAAATACATATATATGCTGCTGACCTACATATATGTACCTGTGCAGCCCTTTCAGTGAATACCATTTAGTAAAAAATTCACACTCCACATATTTCAGGGGGGGGGGGGGGGGGGGGGAATTTGTACTTTAAAATTTTGCAAAGGGGTAAAAGCAAATAAAAGGTTGGGAACCACTGGCTTAAACTATTGTTTCGAAATACATATAAGAATTATAACAAGCCTCTCCGGCACTCCGCCAGTTCTAGTCATTTTATGAAATCGATTAGAGAGTTGAAATAGTACAAAAAGTGTTTCAACGGATTAGTTCAGATTTATTGAAAAATGTATGCTACCTCAGTTTGTCAAAAACAATTTAAATTAATATGCCTAATGCATCGCAAGATCATTTACCACTTCATGTTACAGCGCGATGAATACGAGCCTTTTCAAATTTTACAACTACAAATAACTTTTGGCCACCTGACTATGAAAGCTACAATAAGGTACAAAATTGCATAATCCAAAATTTGTTATTCGATCTTCTTATTATAGATTATTTTACATGAGACAGTTTAACGTTTTTCAATAAACTTGTGCAGACGTGTTTAAAAATGTACGCTACCGCAGCTTACAGAGAACTCTTTACAATAAACTGTCTAATGCATTGCAATTTCAATCAGCATTTCATTTCACGGCGCGACGAATATCATTCACTCTAAGTTATACGACTGCAAAAAACTTTTGGCCACGTAACTTTTAAAACTACAATAAGGTGCAAAATGGCATAATTCTAAGTTGATTATTAATACTTTTTATTAATGATTTTTCCCACATTATGAATTTTAAACTATGTTAACGCGATCTACTCTTGTTTTTTACTAGTTAGCAAATTTTGGGGTTAACTTACGCAGTATACACTCTGCTGAAAATCAAGCCTCAATAAAATTTAGGTGAGTAAGTTCTTTGTTAACACAGTCAAAAGTCAAAGCAAAAATAGGGTTGTTCAAATGGAATTAAAAGATATTTTACAAATTTCAGTCAAACTAATTTGATTATTCAATAAAAATATCGTAAAAAAATACATTTTTAAACCTACTTTTTCATAAATTAAGAATTTGGTCATCGAAGGCTGCAGTACATTTGAAAATTGCAATGCGTTATATTAAAACAATTTAGAAAATTTGCAGCAATTTTAAAAACTATCGAAAAAGTCAAAATGGCTGTTATATTTTCATGATTGAGTTATTAAACACGCATGCGTGTTTTAAAAAGTTTCTTCAAAGTCAAGATTACAAGTTTGTTGCGGTAAACCTTTTAGAGCTCACAAAAAGGAGGATAAAACAGTTTTCTCTTATTATATAGAATTCAATCCAATTTGAGATCAGCGTAGAGTTGAATAAACGTTGCATTAGGAAGATACCAAGAAAATGATCATGTTGGGCTATTGTGTGTCATCTAATGTAAATTATGTGCCAGTAGTATTTATATCACGGTGCGCCTGGAAACAATACGCCGTATTAACGAAAAATGTCACCGGCAAATACGCAAGGGGCTGTGTGTTCAATACTCATCCATGGCAATATCTTTTTCAAAGCTTGTAGAATCAGTTCAGACCGACTTATAAACACAGTAATTGTATTTACATAAGGGGTTTTTCTGTGGAAATCAAACTGTTAGCAATTTAATTTTGATCAGACACATCTCAAAAAATCATCTTGATAGTTGTTTTTGAAGTTGTTCAGGTAATTGCTTTCCAACATGTCTATCAGTTTGCTTTGAAAATGGGTGTAGCAAAAATAAACAATGAATAGATTTGGTTTTATTAGTGCTATTTAAAAATGTCACTTTCAATGAGTGCTTAAGCTCGAGATGTTTGAGTCAGATTCCTAACATCAAAAGGAGAAAGTTTTGCAGACGACTCATGCCATTAAGTATTAGAACAACTCATTATCACCTGTCGTCTGCTTAAACTATTGTTTCGAAATACGTATAGGAATTATAACAAGCCTCTCCGGCACTCCGCGAGTTCTAGTCGTTATATGAAATCGATTAGAGAGTTGAAATAGTACAAAAAGTGTTTCAACGGATTAGTTCAGATTTATTGAAAAATGTATGCTACCTCAGTTTGTCAAAAACAATTTAAATTAATATGCCTAATGCATCGCAAGATCATTTACCACTTCATGTTACAGCGCGATGAATACGAGCCTTTTCAAGTTTTACAACTACAAATAACTTTTGGCCACCTGACTATGAAAGCTACAATAAGGTACAAAATTGCATAATCCAAAATTTGTTATTCGATCTTCTTATTATAGATTATTTTACATGAGACAGTTTAACGTTTTTCAATAAACTTGTGCCGACGTATTTAAAAATGTACGCTACCGCAGCTTACAGAGAACTCTTTACAATAAATTGTCTAACGCATTGCAATTTCAATCAGCATTTCATTTCACGGCGCGACGAATATCATTCACTCTAAGTTATACGACTGCAAAAAACTTTTGGCCAAGGAACTTTTAAAACTACAATAAGGTGCAAAATGGCATAATTCTAAGTTGATTATTAATACTTTTTATTAATGATTTTTCCCACATTATGAATTTTAAACTATGTTAACGCGATCTACTCTTGTTTTTTACTAGTTAGCAAATTTTGGGGTTAACTTACGCAGTATACACTCTGCTGAAAATCAAGCCTCAATAAAATTTAGGTGAGTAAGTTCTTTGTTAACACAGTCAAAAGTCAAAGCAAAAATAGGGTTGTTCAAATGGAATTAAAAGATATTTTACAAATTTCAGTCAAACTAATTTGATTATTCAATAAAAATATCGTAAGAAAATACATTTTTAAACCTACTTTTTCATAAATTAAGAATTTGGTCATCGAAGGCTGCAGTACATTTGAAAATTGCAATGCGTTATATTAAAACAATTTAGAAAATTTGCAGCAATTTTAAAAACTATCGAAAAAGTCAAAATGGCTGTTGTATTTTCATGATTGAGTTATTAAACACGCATCCATGTTTTAAAAAGTTTCTTCAAAGTCAAGATTACAAGTTTGTTGCGGTAAACCCTTTAGAGCTCACAAAAAGGAGGATAAAACAGTTTTCTCTTGTTATATAGGATTCAATCAAATTTGAGATCAGCGTAGAGTTGAATAAACGTTGCATTAGGAAGATACCAAGAAAATGATCATGTTAGGCTATTGTGTGTCATCTAATGTAAATTATGTGCCAGTAGTATTTATATCACGGTGCGCCTGGAAACAATACGCCGTATTAATGAAAAATGTCACCGGCAAATACACAAAGGGCTGTGTGTTCAATACTCATCCATGGCAATATCTTTTTCAAAGCTTGTAGAATCAGTTCAGACCGACTTTTAAACACAGTAATTGTATTTACATAAGGGGTTTTTCTGTGGAAATCAAACTGTTAGCAATTTAATTTTGATCAGACACATCTCAAAAAATCATCTTGATAGTTGTTTTTGAAGTTGTTCAGGTAATTGCTTTCCAACATGTCTATTTGTTTGCTTTGAAAATGGGTGTAGCAAAAATAAACAACGAATAGATTTGGTTTTATTAGTGCTATTTAAAATTGCCACTTTCAATGTGTGCTTAAGCTCGAGATGTTTGAGTCAGATTCCTAACATCAAAAGGAGAAAGTTTTGCAGACGACTCGTGCCATTAAGTATTAGAATAACTCATTATCACCTGTCGTCTGCTTAAACTATTGTTTCGAAATACATATAAGAATTATAACAAGCCTCTCCGGCACTCCGCCAGTTCTAGTCATTTTATGAAATCGATTAGAGAGTTGAAATAGTACAAAAAGTGTTTCAACGGATTAGTTCAGATTTATTGAAAAATGTATGCTACCTCAGTTTGTCAAAAACAATTTAAATTAATATGCCTAATGCATCGCAAGATCATTTACCACTTCATGTTACAGCGCGATGAATACGAGCCTTTTCAAGTTTTACAACTACAAATAACTTTTGGCCACCTGACTATGAAAGCTACAATAAGGTACAAAATTGCATAATCCAAAATTTGTTATTCGATCTTCTTATTATAGATTATTTTACATGAGACAGTTTAACGTTTTTCAATAAACTTGTGCCGACGTATTTAAAAATGTACGCTACCGCAGCTTACAGAGAACTCTTTACAATAAACTGTCTAACGCATTGCAATTTCAATCAGCATTTCATTTCACGGCGCGACGAATATCATTCACTCTAAGTTATACGACTGCAAAAAACGTTTGGCCACGTAACTTTTAAAACTACACTAAGGTACAAAATGGCATAATTCTAAGTTGATTATTAATACTTTTTATTAATGATTTTTCCCACATTATGAATTTTAAACTATGTTAACGCGATCTACTCTTGTTTTTTACTAGTTAGCAAATTTTGGGGTTAACTTACGCAGTATACACTCTGCTGAAAATCAAGCCTCAATAAAATTTAGGTGAGTAAGTTCTTTGTTAACACAGTCAAAAGTCAAAGCAAAAATAGGGTTGTTCAAATGGAATTAAAAGATATTTTACAAATTTCAGTCAAACTATTTAGATTAATCAATAACAATATCGTAAGAAAATACATTTTTAAACCTACTTTTTCATAAATTAAGAATTTGGTCATCGAAGGCTGCAGTACATTTGAAAATTGCAATGCGTTATATTAAAACAATATGGAAAATTTGCAGTAATTTTAAAAACTATCGAAAAAGTCAAAATGGCTGTTATATTTTCATGATTGAGTTATTAAACACGCATGCGTGTTTTAAAAAGTTTCTTCAAAGTCAAGATTACAAGTTTGTTGCGGTAAACCTTTTAGAGCTCACAAAAAGGAGGATAAAACAGTTTTCTCTTATTATATAGAATTCAATCCAATTTGAGATCAGCGTAGAGTTGAATAAACGTTGCATTAGGAAGATACCAAGAAAATGATCATGTTGGGCTATTGTGTGTCATCTAATGTAAATTATGTGCCAGTAGTATTTATATCACGGTGCGCCTGGAAACAATACGCCGTATTAACGAAAAATGTCACCGGCAAATACGCAAGGGGCTGTGTGTTCAATACTCATCCATGGCAATATCTTTTTCAAAGCTTGTAGAATCAGTTCAGACCGACTTATAAACACAGTAATTGTATTTACATAAGGGGTTTTTCTGTGGAAATCAAACTGTTAGCAATTTAATTTTGATCAGACACATCTCAAAAAATCATCTTGATAGTTGTTTTTGAAGTTGTTCAGGTAATTGCTTTCCAACATGTCTATCAGTTTGCTTTGAAAATGGGTGTAGCAAAAATAAACAATGAATAGATTTGGTTTTATTAGTGCTATTTAAAAATGTCACTTTCAATGAGTGCTTAAGCTCGAGATGTTTGAGTCAGATTCCTAACATCAAAAGGAGAAAGTTTTGCAGACGACTCATGCCATTAAGTATTAGAACAACTCATTATCACCTGTCGTCTGCTTAAACTATTGTTTCGAAATACGTATAGGAATTATAACAAGCCTCTCCGGCACTCCGCGAGTTCTAGTCGTTATATGAAATCGATTAGAGAGTTGAAATAGTACAAAAAGTGTTTCAACGGATTAGTTCAGATTTATTGAAAAATGTATGCTACCTCAGTTTGTCAAAAACAATTTAAATTAATATGCCTAATGCATCGCAAGATCATTTACCACTTCATGTTACAGCGCGATGAATACGAGCCTTTTCAAGTTTTACAACTACAAATAACTTTTGGCCACCTGACTATGAAAGCTACAATAAGGTACAAAATTGCATAATCCAAAATTTGTTATTCGATCTTCTTATTATAGATTATTTTACATGAGACAGTTTAACGTTTTTCAATAAACTTGTGCCGACGTATTTAAAAATGTACGCTACCGCAGCTTACAGAGAACTCTTTACAATAAATTGTCTAACGCATTGCAATTTCAATCAGCATTTCATTTCACGGCGCGACGAATATCATTCACTCTAAGTTATACGACTGCAAAAAACTTTTGGCCACGTAACTTTTAAAACTACAATAAGGTGCAAAATGGCATAATTCTAAGTTGATTATTAATACTTTTTATTAATGATTTTTCCCACATTATGAATTTTAAACTATGTTAACGCGATCTACTCTTGTTTTTTACTAGTTAGCAAATTTTGGGGTTAACTTACGCAGTATACACTCTGCTGAAAATCAAGCCTCAATAAAATTTAGGTGAGTAAGTTCTTTGTTAACACAGTCAAAAGTCAAAGCAAAAATAGGGTTGTTCAAATGGAATTAAAAGATATTTTACAAATTTCAGTCAAACTATTTAGATTAATCAATAACAATATCGTAAGAAAATACATTTTTAAACCTACTTTTTCATAAATTAAGAATTTGGTCATCGAAGGCTGCAGTACATTTGAAAATTGCAATGCGTTATATTAAAACAATTTAGAAAATTTGCAGCAATTTTAAAAACTATCGAAAAAGTCAAAATGGCTGTTGTATTTTCATGATTGAGTTATTAAACACGCATCCATGTTTTAAAAAGTTTCTTCAAAGTCAAGATTACAAGTTTGTTGCGGTAAACCCTTTAGAGCTCACAAAAAGGAGGATAAAACAGTTTTCTCTTGTTATATAGGATTCAATCAAATTTGAGATCAGCGTAGAGTTGAATAAACGTTGCATTAGGAAGATACCAAGAAAATGATCATGTTAGGCTATTGTGTGTCATCTAATGTAAATTATGTGCCAGTAGTATTTATATCACGGTGCGCCTGGAAACAATACGCCGTATTAATGAAAAATGTCACCGGCAAATACACAAAGGGCTGTGTGTTCAATACTCATCCATGGCAATATCTTTTTCAAAGCTTGTAGAATCAGTTCAGACCGACTTTTAAACACAGTAATTGTATTTACATAAGGGGTTTTTCTGTGGAAATCAAACTGTTAGCAATTTAATTTTGATCAGACACATCTCAAAAAATCATCTTGATAGTTGTTTTTGAAGTTGTTCAGGTAATTGCTTTCCAACATGTCTATTTGTTTGCTTTGAAAATGGGTGTAGCAAAAATAAACAACGAATAGATTTGGTTTTATTAGTGCTATTTAAAATTGCCACTTTCAATGTGTGCTTAAGCTCGAGATGTTTGAGTCAGATTCCTAACATCAAAAGGAGAAAGTTTTGCAGACGACTCGTGCCATTAAGTATTAGAATAACTCATTATCACCTGTCGTCTGCTTAAACTATTGTTTCGAAATACATATAAGAATTATAACAAGCCTCTCCGGCACTCCGCCAGTTCTAGTCATTTTATGAAATCGATTAGAGAGTTGAAATAGTACAAAAAGTGTTTCAACGGATTAGTTCAGATTTATTGAAAAATGTATGCTACCTCAGTTTGTCAAAAACAATTTAAATTAATATGCCTAATGCATCGCAAGATCATTTACCACTTCATGTTACAGCGCGATGAATACGAGCCTTTTCAAGTTTTACAACTACAAATAACTTTTGGCCACCTGACTATGAAAGCTACAATAAGGTACAAAATTGCATAATCCAAAATTTGTTATTCGATCTTCTTATTATAGATTATTTTACATGAGACAGTTTAACGTTTTTCAATAAACTTGTGCCGACGTATTTAAAAATGTACGCTACCGCAGCTTACAGAGAACTCTTTACAATAAACTGTCTAACGCATTGCAATTTCAATCAGCATTTCATTTCACGGCGCGACGAATATCATTCACTCTAAGTTATACGACTGCAAAAAACGTTTGGCCACGTAACTTTTAAAACTACACTAAGGTACAAAATGGCATAATTCTAAGTTGATTATTAATACTTTTTATTAATGATTTTTCCCACATTATGAATTTTAAACTATGTTAACGCGATCTACTCTTGTTTTTTACTAGTTAGCAAATTTTGGGGTTAACTTACGCAGTATACACTCTGCTGAAAATCAAGCCTCAATAAAATTTAGGTGAGTAAGTTCTTTGTTAACACAGTCAAAAGTCAAAGCAAAAATAGGGTTGTTCAAATGGAATTAAAAGATATTTTACAAATTTCAGTCAAACTATTTAGATTAATCAATAACAATATCGTAAGAAAATACATTTTTAAACCTACTTTTTCATAAATTAAGAATTTGGTCATCGAAGGCTGCAGTACATTTGAAAATTGCAATGCGTTATATTAAAACAATATGGAAAATTTGCAGTAATTTTAAAAACTATCGAAAAAGTCAAAATGGCTGTTATATTTTCATGATTGAGTTATTAAACACGCATGCGTGTTTTAAAAAGTTTCTTCAAAGTCAAGATTACAAGTTTGTTGCGGTAAACCTTTTAGAGCTCACAAAAAGGAGGATAAAACAGTTTTCTCTTATTATATAGAATTCAATCCAATTTGAGATCAGCGTAGAGTTGAATAAACGTTGCATTAGGAAGATACCAAGAAAATGATCATGTTGGGCTATTGTGTGTCATCTAATGTAAATTATGTGCCAGTAGTATTTATATCACGGTGCGCCTGGAAACAATACGCCGTATTAACGAAAAATGTCACCGGCAAATACGCAAGGGGCTGTGTGTTCAATACTCATCCATGGCAATATCTTTTTCAAAGCTTGTAGAATCAGTTCAGACCGACTTATAAACACAGTAATTGTATTTACATAAGGGGTTTTTCTGTGGAAATCAAACTGTTAGCAATTTAATTTTGATCAGACACATCTCAAAAAATCATCTTGATAGTTGTTTTTGAAGTTGTTCAGGTAATTGCTTTCCAACATGTCTATCAGTTTGCTTTGAAAATGGGTGTAGCAAAAATAAACAATGAATAGATTTGGTTTTATTAGTGCTATTTAAAAATGTCACTTTCAATGAGTGCTTAAGCTCGAGATGTTTGAGTCAGATTCCTAACATCAAAAGGAGAAAGTTTTGCAGACGACTCATGCCATTAAGTATTAGAACAACTCATTATCACCTGTCGTCTGCTTAAACTATTGTTTCGAAATACGTATAGGAATTATAACAAGCCTCTCCGGCACTCCGCGAGTTCTAGTCGTTATATGAAATCGATTAGAGAGTTGAAATAGTACAAAAAGTGTTTCAACGGATTAGTTCAGATTTATTGAAAAATGTATGCTACCTCAGTTTGTCAAAAACAATTTAAATTAATATGCCTAATGCATCGCAAGATCATTTACCACTTCATGTTACAGCGCGATGAATACGAGCCTTTTCAAGTTTTACAACTACAAATAACTTTTGGCCACCTGACTATGAAAGCTACAATAAGGTACAAAATTGCATAATCCAAAATTTGTTATTCGATCTTCTTATTATAGATTATTTTACATGAGACAGTTTAACGTTTTTCAATAAACTTGTGCCGACGTATTTAAAAATGTACGCTACCGCAGCTTACAGAGAACTCTTTACAATAAATTGTCTAACGCATTGCAATTTCAATCAGCATTTCATTTCACGGCGCGACGAATATCATTCACTCTAAGTTATACGACTGCAAAAAACTTTTGGCCACGTAACTTTTAAAACTACAATAAGGTGCAAAATGGCATAATTCTAAGTTGATTATTAATACTTTTTATTAATGATTTTTCCCACATTATGAATTTTAAACTATGTTAACGCGATCTACTCTTGTTTTTTACTAGTTAGCAAATTTTGGGGTTAACTTACGCAGTATACACTCTGCTGAAAATCAAGCCTCAATAAAATTTAGGTGAGTAAGTTCTTTGTTAACACAGTCAAAAGTCAAAGCAAAAATAGGGTTGTTCAAATGGAATTAAAAGATATTTTACAAATTTCAGTCAAACTAATTTGATTATTCAATAAAAATATCGTAAGAAAATACATTTTTAAACCTACTTTTTCATAAATTAAGAATTTGGTCATCGAAGGCTGCAGTACATTTGAAAATTGCAATGCGTTATATTAAAACAATTTAGAAAATTTGCAGCAATTTTAAAAACTATCGAAAAAGTCAAAATGGCTGTGGTATTTTCATGATTGAGTTATTAAACACGCATCCATGTTTTAAAAAGTTTCTTCAAAGTCAAGATTACAAGTTTGTTGCGGTAAACCCTTTAGAGCTCACAAAAAGGAGGATAAAACAGTTTTCTCTTGTTATATAGGATTCAATCAAATTTGAGATCAGCGTAGAGTTGAATAAACGTTGCATTAGGAAGATACCAAGAAAATGATCATGTTAGGCTATTGTGTGTCATCTAATGTAAATTATGTGCCAGTAGTATTTATATCACGGTGCGCCTGGAAACAATACGCCGTATTAATGAAAAATGTCACCGGCAAATACACAAAGGGCTGTGTGTTCAATACTCATCCATGGCAATATCTTTTTCAAAGCTTGTAGAATCAGTTCAGACCGACTTTTAAACACAGTAATTGTATTTACATAAGGGGTTTTTCTGTGGAAATCAAACTGTTAGCAATTTAATTTTGATCAGACACATCTCAAAAAATCATCTTGATAGTTGTTTTTGAAGTTGTTCAGGTAATTGCTTTCCAACATGTCTATTTGTTTGCTTTGAAAATGGGTGTAGCAAAAATAAACAACGAATAGATTTGGTTTTATTAGTGCTATTTAAAATTGCCACTTTCAATGTGTGCTTAAGCTCGAGATGTTTGAGTCAGATTCCTAACATCAAAAGGAGAAAGTTTTGCAGACGACTCGTGCCATTAAGTATTAGAATAACTCATTATCACCTGTCGTCTGCTTAAACTATTGTTTCGAAATACATATAAGAATTATAACAAGCCTCTCCGGCACTCCGCCAGTTCTAGTCATTTTATGAAATCGATTAGAGAGTTGAAATAGTACAAAAAGTGTTTCAACGGATTAGTTCAGATTTATTGAAAAATGTATGCTACCTCAGTTTGTCAAAAACAATTTAAATTAATATGCCTAATGCATCGCAAGATCATTTACCACTTCATGTTACAGCGCGATGAATACGAGCCTTTTCAAGTTTTACAACTACAAATAACTTTTGGCCACCTGACTATGAAAGCTACAATAAGGTACAAAATTGCATAATCCAAAATTTGTTATTCGATCTTCTTATTATAGATTATTTTACATGAGACAGTTTAACGTTTTTCAATAAACTTGTGCCGACGTATTTAAAAATGTACGCTACTGCAGCTTACAGAGAACTCTTTACAATAAACTGTCTAACGCATTGCAATTTCAATCAGCATTTCATTTCACGGCGCGACGAATATCATTCACTCTAAGTTATACGACTGCAAAAAACGTTTGGCCACGTAACTTTTAAAACTACACTAAGGTACAAAATGGCATAATTCTAAGTTGATTATTAATACTTTTTATTAATGATTTTTCCCACATTATGAATTTTAAACTATGTTAACGCGATCTACTCTTGTTTTTTACTAGTTAGCAAATTTTGGGGTTAACTTACGCAGTATACACTCTGCTGAAAATCAAGCCTCAATAAAATTTAGGTGAGTAAGTTCTTTGTTAACACAGTCAAAAGTCAAAGCAAAAATAGGGTTGTTCAAATGGAATTAAAAGATATTTTACAAATTTCAGTCAAACTATTTAGATTAATCAATAACAATATCATAAGAAAATACATTTTTAAACCTACTTTTTCATAAATTAAGAATTTGGTCATCGAAGGCTGCAGTACATTTGAAAATTGCAATGCGTTATATTAAAACAATATGGAAAATTTGCAGTAATTTTAAAAACTATCGAAAAAGTCAAAATGGCTGTTATATTTTCATGATTGAGTTATTAAACACGCATGCGTGTTTTAAAAAGTTTCTTCAAAGTCAAGATTAGAAGTTTGTTGCGGTTAACCTTTTAGAGCTCACAAAAAGGAGGATAAAACAGTTTTCTCTTATTATATAGAATTCAATCCAATTTGAGATCAGCGTAGAGTTGAATAAACGTTGCATTAGGAAGATACCAAGAAAATGATCATGTTGGGCTATTGTGTGTCATCTAATGTAAATTATGTGCCAGTAGTATTTATATCACGGTGCGCCTGGAAACAATACGCCGTATTAACGAAAAATGTCACCGGCAAATACGCAAGGGGCTGTGTGTTCAATACTCATCCATGGCAATATCTTTTTCAAAGCTTGTAGAATCAGTTCAGACCGACTTATAAACACAGTAATTGTATTTACATAAGGGGTTTTTCTGTGGAAATCAAACTGTTAGCAATTTAATTTTGATCAGACACATCTCAAAAAATCATCTTGATAGTTGTTTTTGAAGTTGTTCAGGTAATTGCTTTCCAACATGTCTATCAGTTTGCTTTGAAAATGGGTGTAGCAAAAATAAACAATGAATAGATTTGGTTTTATTAGTGCTATTTAAAAATGTCACTTTCAATGAGTGCTTAAGCTCGAGATGTTTGAGTCAGATTCCTAACATCAAAAGGAGAAAGTTTTGCAGACGACTCATGCCATTAAGTATTAGAACAACTCATTATCACCTGTCGTCTGCTTAAACTATTGTTTCGAAATACGTATAGGAATTATAACAAGCCTCTCCGGCACTCCGCGAGTTCTAGTCGTTATATGAAATCGATTAGAGAGTTGAAATAGTACAAAAAGTGTTTCAACGGATTAGTTCAGATTTATTGAAAAATGTATGCTACCTCAGTTTGTCAAAAACAATTTAAATTAATATGCCTAATGCATCGCAAGATCATTTACCACTTCATGTTACAGCGCGATGAATACGAGCCTTTTCAAGTTTTACAACTACAAATAACTTTTGGCCACCTGACTATGAAAGCTACAATAAGGTACAAAATTGCATAATCCAAAATTTGTTATTCGATCTTCTTATTATAGATTATTTTACATGAGACAGTTTAACGTTTTTCAATAAACTTGTGCCGACGTATTTAAAAATGTACGCTACCGCAGCTTACAGAGAACTCTTTACAATAAATTGTCTAACGCATTGCAATTTCAATCAGCATTTCATTTCACGGCGCGACGAATATCATTCACTCTAAGTTATACGACTGCAAAAAACTTTTGGCCAAGGAACTTTTAAAACTACAATAAGGTGCAAAATGGCATAATTCTAAGTTGATTATTAATACTTTTTATTAATGATTTTTCCCACATTATGAATTTTAAACTATGTTAACGCGATCTACTCTTGTTTTTTACTAGTTAGCAAATTTTGGGGTTAACTTACGCAGTATACACTCTGCTGAAAATCAAGCCTCAATAAAATTTAGGTGAGTAAGTTCTTTGTTAACACAGTCAAAAGTCAAAGCCAAAATAGGGTTGTTCAAATGGAATTAAAAGATATTTTACAAATTTCAGTCAAACTAATTTGATTATTCAATAAAAATATCGTAAGAAAATACATTTTTAAACCTATTTTTTCATAAATTATGAATTTGGTCATCGAAGGCTGCAGTACATTTGAAAATTGCAATGCGTTATATTAAAACAATTTAGAAATTTTGCTGCAATTTTAAAAACTATCGAAAAAGTCAAAATGGCTGTTATATTTTCATGATTGAGTTATTAAACACGCATGCATGTTTTAAAAAGTTTGTTCAAAGTCAAGATTACAAGTTTGTTGCGGTAAACCTTTTAGAGCTCACAAAAAGGAGGATAAAACAGTTTTCTCTTATTATATAGGATTCAATCAAATTTGAGATCAGCGTAGATTTGAATAAACGTTGCATTAGGAAGATACCAAGAAAATGATCATGTTAGGCTATTGTGTGTCATCTAATGTAAATTATGTGCCAGTAGTATTTATATCACGGTGCGCCTGGAAACAATACGCCGTATTAATGAAAAATGTCACCGGCAAATACACAAAGGGCTGTGTGTTCAATACTCATCCATGGCAATATCTTTTTCAAAGCTTGTAGAATCAGTTCAGACCGACTTTTAAACACAGTAATTGTATTTACATAAGGGGTTTTTCTGTGGAAATCAAACTGTTAGCAATTTAATTTTGATCAGACACATCTCAAAAAATCATCTTGATAGTTGTTTTTGAAGTTGTTCAGGTAATTGCTTTCCAACATGTCTATTTGTTTGCTTTGAAAATGGGTGTAGCAAAAATAAACAACGAATAGATTTGGTTTTATTAGTGCTATTTAAAATTGCCACTTTCAATGTGTGCTTAAGCTCGAGATGTTTGAGTCAGATTCCTAACATCAAAAGGAGAAAGTTTTGCAGACGACTCGTGCCATTAAGTATTAGAATAACTCATTATCACCTGTCGTCTGCTTAAACTATTGTTTCGAAATACATATAAGAATTATAACAAGCCTCTCCGGCACTCCGCCAGTTCTAGTCATTTTATGAAATCGATTAGAGAGTTGAAATAGTACAAAAAGTGTTTCAACGGATTAGTTCAGATTTATTGAAAAATGTATGCTACCTCAGTTTGTCAAAAACAATTTAAATTAATATGCCTAATGCATCGCAAGATCATTTACCACTTCATGTTACAGCGCGATGAATACGAGCCTTTTCAAGTTTTACAACTACAAATAACTTTTGGCCACCTGACTATGAAAGCTACAATAAGGTACAAAATTGCATAATCCAAAATTTGTTATTCGATCTTCTTATTATAGATTATTTTACATGAGACAGTTTAACGTTTTTCAATAAACTTGTGCCGACGTATTTAAAAATGTACGCTACCGCAGCTTACAGAGAACTCTTTACAATAAACTGTCTAACGCATTGCAATTTCAATCAGCATTTCATTTCACGGCGCGACGAATATCATTCACTCTAAGTTATACGACTGCAAAAAACGTTTGGCCACGTAACTTTTAAAACTACACTAAGGTACAAAATGGCATAATTCTAAGTTGATTATTAATACTTTTTATTAATGATTTTTCCCACATTATGAATTTTAAACTATGTTAACGCGATCTACTCTTGTTTTTTACTAGTTAGCAAATTTTGGGGTTAACTTACGCAGTATACACTCTGCTGAAAATCAAGCCTCAATAAAATTTAGGTGAGTAAGTTCTTTGTTAACACAGTCAAAAGTCAAAGCAAAAATAGGGTTGTTCAAATGGAATTAAAAGATATTTTACAAATTTCAGTCAAACTATTTAGATTAATCAATAACAATATCGTAAGAAAATACATTTTTAAACCTACTTTTTCATAAATTAAGAATTTGGTCATCGAAGGCTGCAGTACATTTGAAAATTGCAATGCGTTATATTAAAACAATATGGAAAATTTGCAGTAATTTTAAAAACTATCGAAAAAGTCAAAATGGCTGTTATATTTTCATGATTGAGTTATTAAACACGCATGCGTGTTTTAAAAAGTTTCTTCAAAGTCAAGATTACAAGTTTGTTGCGGTAAACCTTTTAGAGCTCACAAAAAGGAGGATAAAACAGTTTTCTCTTATTATATAGAATTCAATCCAATTTGAGATCAGCGTAGAGTTGAATAAACGTTGCATTAGGAAGATACCAAGAAAATGATCATGTTGGGCTATTGTGTGTCATCTAATGTAAATTATGTGCCAGTAGTATTTATATCACGGTGCGCCTGGAAACAATACGCCGTATTAACGAAAAATGTCACCGGCAAATACGCAAGGGGCTGTGTGTTCAATACTCATCCATGGCAATATCTTTTTCAAAGCTTGTAGAATCAGTTCAGACCGACTTATAAACACAGTAATTGTATTTACATAAGGGGTTTTTCTGTGGAAATCAAACTGTTAGCAATTTAATTTTGATCAGACACATCTCAAAAAATCATCTTGATAGTTGTTTTTGAAGTTGTTCAGGTAATTGCTTTCCAACATGTCTATCAGTTTGCTTTGAAAATGGGTGTAGCAAAAATAAACAATGAATAGATTTGGTTTTATTAGTGCTATTTAAAAATGTCACTTTCAATGAGTGCTTAAGCTCGAGATGTTTGAGTCAGATTCCTAACATCAAAAGGAGAAAGTTTTGCAGACGACTCATGCCATTAAGTATTAGAACAACTCATTATCACCTGTCGTCTGCTTAAACTATTGTTTCGAAATACGTATAGGAATTATAACAAGCCTCTCCGGCACTCCGCGAGTTCTAGTCGTTATATGAAATCGATTAGAGAGTTGAAATAGTACAAAAAGTGTTTCAACGGATTAGTTCAGATTTATTGAAAAATGTATGCTACCTCAGTTTGTCAAAAACAATTTAAATTAATATGCCTAATGCATCGCAAGATCATTTACCACTTCATGTTACAGCGCGATGAATACGAGCCTTTTCAAGTTTTACAACTACAAATAACTTTTGGCCACCTGACTATGAAAGCTACAATAAGGTACAAAATTGCATAATCCAAAATTTGTTATTCGATCTTCTTATTATAGATTATTTTACATGAGACAGTTTAACGTTTTTCAATAAACTTGTGCCGACGTATTTAAAAATGTACGCTACCGCAGCTTACAGAGAACTCTTTACAATAAATTGTCTAACGCATTGCAATTTCAATCAGCATTTCATTTCACGGCGCGACGAATATCATTCACTCTAAGTTATACGACTGCAAAAAACTTTTGGCCAAGGAACTTTTAAAACTACAATAAGGTGCAAAATGGCATAATTCTAAGTTGATTGTTAATACTTTTTATTAATGATTTTTCCCACATTATGAATTTTAAACTATGTTAACGCGATCTACTCTTGTTTTTTACTAGTTAGCAAATTTTGGGGTTAACTTACGCAGTATACACTCTGCTGAAAATCAAGCCTCAATAAAATTTAGGTGAGTAAGTTCTTTGTTAACACAGTCAAAAGTCAAAGCTAAAATAGGGTTGTTCAAATGGAATTAAAAGATATTTTACAAATTTCAGTCAAACTAATTTGATTATTCAATAAAAATATCGTAAGAAAATACATTTTTAAACCTATTTTTTCATAAATTATGAATTTGGTCATCGAAGGCTGCAGTACATTTGAAAATTGCAATGCGTTATATTAAAACAATTTAGAAATTTTGCAGCAATTTTAAAAACTATCGAAAAAGTCAAAATGGCTGTTATATTTTCATGATTGAGTTATTAAACACGCATGCATGTTTTAAAAAGTTTGTTCAAAGTCAAGATTACAAGTTTGTTGCGGTAAACCTTTTAGAGCTCACAAAAAGGAGGATAAAACAGTTTTCTCTTATTATATAGGATTCAATCAAATTTGAGATCAGCGTAGAGTTGAATAAACGTTGCATTAGGAAGATACCAAGAAAATGATCATGTTGGGCTATTGTGTGTCATCTAATGTAAATTATGTGCCAGTAGTATTTATATCACGGTGCGCCTGGAAACAATACGCCGTATTAACGAAAAATGTCACCGGCAAATACGCAAGGGGCTGTGTGTTCAATAATCATCCATGGCAATATCTTTTTCAAAGCTTGTAGAATCAGTTCAGACCGACTTATAAACACAGTAATTGTATTTACATAAGGGGTTTTTCTGTGGAAATCAAACTGTTAGCAATTTAATTTTGATCAGACACATCTCAAAAAATCATCTTGATAGTTGTTTTTGAAGTTGTTCAGGTAATTGCTTTCCAACATGTCTATCAGTTTGCTTTGAAAATGGGTGTAGCAAAAATAAACAATGAATAGATTTGGTTTTATTAGTGCTATTTAAAAATGTCACTTTCAATGAGTGCTTAAGCTCGAGATGTTTGAGTCAGATTCCTAACATCAAAAGGAGAAAGTTTTGCAGACGACTCATGCCATTAAGTATTAGAACAACTCATTATCACCTGTCGTCTGCTTAAACTATTGTTTCGAAATACGTATAGGAATTATAACAAGCCTCTCCGGCACTCCGCGAGTTCTAGTCGTTATATGAAATCGATTAGAGAGTTGAAATAGTACAAAAAGTGTTTCAACGGATTAGTTCAGATTTATTGAAAAATGTATGCTACCTCAGTTTGTCAAAAACAATTTAAATTAATATGCCTAATGCATCGCAAGATCATTTACCACTTCATGTTACAGCGCGATGAATACGAGCCTTTTCAAGTTTTACAACTACAAATAACTTTTGGCCACCTGACTATGAAAGCTACAATAAGGTACAAAATTGCATAATCCAAAATTTGTTATTCGATCTTCTTATTATAGATTATTTTACATGAGACAGTTTAACGTTTTTCAATAAACTTGTGCCGACGTATTTAAAAATGTACGCTACCGCAGCTTACAGAGAACTCTTTACAATAAATTGTCTAACGCATTGCAATTTCAATCAGCATTTCATTTCACGGCGCGACGAATATCATTCACTCTAAGTTATACGACTGCAAAAAACTTTTGGCCACGTAACTTTTAAAACTACAATAAGGTGCAAAATGGCATAATTCTAAGTTGATTATTAATACTTTTTATTAATGATTTTTCCCACATTATGAATTTTAAACTATGTTAACGCGATCTACTCTTGTTTTTTACTAGTTAGCAAATTTTGGGGTTAACTTACGCAGTATACACTCTGCTGAAAATCAAGCCTCAATAAAATTTAGGTGAGTAAGTTCTTTGTTAACACAGTCAAAAGTCAAAGCCAAAATAGGGTTGTTCAAATGGAATTAAAAGATATTTTACAAATTTCAGTCAAACTAATTTGATTATTCAATAAAAATATCGTAAGAAAATACATTTTTAAACCTATTTTTTCATAAATTAAGAAATTGGTCATCGAAGGCTGCAGTACATTTGAAAATTGCAATGCGTTATATTAAAACAATTTGGAAAATTTGCAGTAATTTTAAAAACTATCGAAAAAGTCAAAATGGCTGTTATATTTTCATGATTGAGTTATTAAACACGCATGCGTCTTTTAAAAAGTTTCTTCAAAGTCAAGATTACAAGTTTGTTGCGGTAAACCTTTTAGAGCTCACAAAAAGGAGGATAAAACAGTTTTCTCTTATTATATAGGATTCAATCAAATTTGAGATCAGCGTAGATTTGAATAAACGTTGCATTAGGAAGATACCAAGAAAATGATCGTGTTAGGCTATTGGGTGTCATCTAATGTAAATTATGTGCCAGTAGTATTTATATCACGGTGCGCCTGGAAACAATACGCCGTATTAATGAAAAATGTAACCGGCAAATACACAAAGGGCTGTGTGTTCAATACTCATCCATGGCAATATCTTTTTCAAAGCTTGTAGAATCAGTTCAGACCGACTTATAAACACAGTAATTGTATTTACATAAGGGGTTTTTCTGTGGAAATCAAACTGTTAGCAATTTAATTTTGATCAGACACATCTCAAAAAATCATCTTGATAGTTGTTTTTGAAGTTGTTCAGGTAATTGCTTTCCATCATGTCTATTTGTTTGCTTTGAAAATGGGTGTAGCAAAAATAACCAACGAATAGATTTGGTTTTATTAGTGCTATTTAAAATTGCCACTTTCAATGTGTGCTTAAGCTCGAGATGTTTGAGTCAGATTCCTAACATCAAAAGGAGAAAGTTTTGCAGACGACTCGTGCCATTAATTATTAGAATAACTCATTATCACCTGTCGTCTGCTTAAACTATTGTTTCGAAATACATATAAGAATTATAACAAGCCTCTCCCGCACTCCGCCAGTTCTAGTCATTTTATGAAATCGATTAGAGAGTTGAAATAGTACAAAAAGTGTTTCAACGGATTAGTTCAGATTTATTGAAAAATGTATGCTACCTCAGTTTGTCGAAAACAATTTAAATTAATATGCCTAATGCATCGCAAGATCATTTACCACTTCATGTTACAGCGCGATGAATACGAGCCTTTTCAAATTTTACAACTACAAATAACTTTTGGCCACCTGACTATGAAAGCTACAATAAGGTACAAAATTGCATAATCCAAAATTTGTTATTCGATCTTCTTATTATAGATTATTTTACATGAGACAGTTTAACGTTTTTCAATAAACTTGTGCAGACGTGTTTAAAAATGTACGCTACCGCAGCTTACAGAGAACTCTTTACAATAAACTGTCTAATGCATTGCAATTTCAATCAGCATTTCATTTCACGGCGCGACGAATATCATTCACTCTAAGTTATACGACTGCAAAAAACTTTTGGCCACGTAACTTTTAAAACTACAATAAGGTGCAAAATGGCATAATTCTAAGTTGATTATTAATACTTTTTATTAATGATTTTTCCCACATTATGAATTTTAAACTATGTTAACGCGATCTACTCTTGTTTTTTACTAGTTAGCAAATTTTGGGGTTAACTTACGCAGTATACACTCTGCTGAAAATCAAGCCTCAATAAAATTTAGGTGAGTAAGTTCTTTGTTAACACAGTCAAAAGTCAAAGCAAAAATAGGGTTGTTCAAATGGAATTAAAAGATATTTTACAAATTTCAGTCAAACTAATTTGATTATTCAATAAAAATATCGTAAGAAAATACATTTTTAAACCTACTTTTTCATAAATTAAGAATTTGGTCATCGAAGGCTGCAGTACATTTGAAAATTGCAATGCGTTATATTAAAACAATTTAGAAAATTTGCAGCAATTTTAAAAACTATCGAAAAAGTCAAAATGGCTGTTGTATTTTCATGATTGAGTTATTAAACACGCATCCATGTTTTAAAAAGTTTCTTCAAAGTCAAGATTACAAGTTTGTTGCGGTAAACCCTTTAGAGCTCACAAAAAGGAGGATAAAACAGTTTTCTCTTGTTATATAGGATTCAATCAAATTTGAGATCAGCGTAGAGTTGAATAAACGTTGCATTAGGAAGATACCAAGAAAATGATCATGTTAGGCTATTGTGTGTCATCTAATGTAAATTATGTGCCAGTAGTATTTATATCACGGTGCGCCTGGAAACAATACGCCGTATTAATGAAAAATGTCACCGGCAAATACACAAAGGGCTGTGTGTTCAATACTCATCCATGGCAATATCTTTTTCAAAGCTTGTAGAATCAGTTCAGACCGACTTTTAAACACAGTAATTGTATTTACATAAGGGGTTTTTCTGTGGAAATCAAACTGTTAGCAATTTAATTTTGATCAGACACATCTCAAAAAATCATCTTGATAGTTGTTTTTGAAGTTGTTCAGGTAATTGCTTTCCAACATGTCTATTTGTTTGCTTTGAAAATGGGTGTAGCAAAAATAAACAACGAATAGATTTGGTTTTATTAGTGCTATTTAAAATTGCCACTTTCAATGTGTGCTTAAGCTCGAGATGTTTGAGTCAGATTCCTAACATCAAAAGGAGAAAGTTTTGCAGACGACTCGTGCCATTAAGTATTAGAATAACTCATTATCACCTGTCGTCTGCTTAAACTATTGTTTCGAAATACATATAAGAATTATAACAAGCCTCTCCGGCACTCCGCCAGTTCTAGTCATTTTATGAAATCGATTAGAGAGTTGAAATAGTACAAAAAGTGTTTCAACGGATTAGTTCAGATTTATTGAAAAATGTATGCTACCTCAGTTTGTCAAAAACAATTTAAATTAATATGCCTAATGCATCGCAAGATCATTTACCACTTCATGTTACAGCGCGATGAATACGAGCCTTTTCAAGTTTTACAACTACAAATAACTTTTGGCCACCTGACTATGAAAGCTACAATAAGGTACAAAATTGCATAATCCAAAATTTGTTATTCGATCTTCTTATTATAGATTATTTTACATGAGACAGTTTAACGTTTTTCAATAAACTTGTGCCGACGTATTTAAAAATGTACGCTACCGCAGCTTACAGAGAACTCTTTACAATAAACTGTCTAACGCATTGCAATTTCAATCAGCATTTCATTTCACGGCGCGACGAATATCATTCACTCTAAGTTATACGACTGCAAAAAACGTTTGGCCACGTAACTTTTAAAACTACACTAAGGTACAAAATGGCATAATTCTAAGTTGATTATTAATACTTTTTATTAATGATTTTTCCCACATTATGAATTTTAAACTATGTTAACGCGATCTACTCTTGTTTTTTACTAGTTAGCAAATTTTGGGGTTAACTTACGCAGTATACACTCTGCTGAAAATCAAGCCTCAATAAAATTTAGGTGAGTAAGTTCTTTGTTAACACAGTCAAAAGTCAAAGCAAAAATAGGGTTGTTCAAATGGAATTAAAAGATATTTTACAAATTTCAGTCAAACTATTTAGATTAATCAATAACAATATCGTAAGAAAATACATTTTTAAACCTACTTTTTCATAAATTAAGAATTTGGTCATCGAAGGCTGCAGTACATTTGAAAATTGCAATGCGTTATATTAAAACAATATGGAAAATTTGCAGTAATTTTAAAAACTATCGAAAAAGTCAAAATGGCTGTTATATTTTCATGATTGAGTTATTAAACACGCATGCGTGTTTTAAAAAGTTTCTTCAAAGTCAAGATTACAAGTTTGTTGCGGTAAACCTTTTAGAGCTCACAAAAAGGAGGATAAAACAGTTTTCTCTTATTATATAGAATTCAATCCAATTTGAGATCAGCGTAGAGTTGAATAAACGTTGCATTAGAAAGATACCAAGAAAATGATCATGTTAGGCTATTGTGTGTCATCTAATGTAAATTATGTGCCAGTAGTATTTATATCACGGTGCGCCTGGAAAGAATACGCCGTATTAACGAAAAATGTCACCGGCAAATACGCAAGGGGCTGTGTGTTCAATACTCATCCATGGCAATATCTTTTTCAAAGCTTGGAGAATCAGTTCAGACCGACTTATAAACACAGTAATTGTATTTACATAAGGGGTTTTTCTGTGGAAATCAAACTTTTAGCAATTTAATTTTGATCAGACACATCTCAAAAAATCATCTTGATAGTTGTTTTTGAAGTTGTTCAGGTAATTGCTTTCCATCATGTCTATTTGTTTGCTTTGAAAATGGGTGTAGCAAAAATAACCAACGAATAGATTTGGTTTTATTAGTGCTATTTAAAATTGCCACTTTCAATGTGTGCTTAAGCTCGAGATGTTTGAGTCAGATTCCTAACATCAAAAGGAGAAAGTTTTGCAGACGACTCGTGCCATTAAGTATTAGAATAACTCATTATCACCTGTCGTCTGCTTAAACTATTGTTTCGAAATACATATAAGAATTATAACAAGCCTCTCCGGCACTCCGCCAGTTCTAGTCATTTTATGAAATCGATTAGAGAGTTGAAATAGTACAAAAAGTGTTTCAACGGATTAGTTCAGATTTATTGAAAAATGTATGCTACCTCAGTTTGTCAAAAACAATTTAAATTAATATGCCTAATGCATCGCAAGATCATTTACCACTTCATGTTACAGCGCGATGAATACGAGCCTTTTCAAGTTTTACAACTACAAATAACTTTTGGCCACCTGACTATGAAAGCTACAATAAGGTACAAAATTGCATAATCCAAAATTTGTTATTCGATCTTCTTATTATAGATTATTTTACATGAGACAGTTTAACGTTTTTCAATAAACTTGTGCCGACGTATTTAAAAATGTACGCTACCGCAGCTTACAGAGAACTCTTTACAATAAACTGTCTAACGCATTGCAATTTCAATCAGCATTTCATTTCACGGCGCGACGAATATCATTCACTCTAAGTTATACGACTGCAAAAAACGTTTGGCCACGTAACTTTTAAAACTACACTAAGGTACAAAATGGCATAATTCTAAGTTGATTATTAATACTTTTTATTAATGATTTTTCCCACATTATGAATTTTAAACTATGTTAACGCGATCTACTCTTGTTTTTTACTAGTTAGCAAATTTTGGGGTTAACTTACGCAGTATACACTCTGCTGAAAATCAAGCCTCAATAAAATTTAGGTGAGTAAGTTCTTTGTTAACACAGTCAAAAGTCAAAGCAAAAATAGGGTTGTTCAAATGGAATTAAAAGATATTTTACAAATTTCAGTCAAACTATTTAGATTAATCAATAACAATATCGTAAGAAAATACATTTTTAAACCTACTTTTTCATAAATTAAGAATTTGGTCATCGAAGGCTGCAGTACATTTGAAAATTGCAATGCGTTATATTAAAACAATATGGAAAATTTGCAGTAATTTTAAAAACTATCGAAAAAGTCAAAATGGCTGTTATATTTTCATGATTGAGTTATTAAACACGCATGCGTGTTTTAAAAAGTTTCTTCAAAGTCAAGATTACAAGTTTGTTGCGGTAAACCTTTTAGAGCTCACAAAAAGGAGGATAAAACAGTTTTCTCTTATTATATAGAATTCAATCCAATTTGAGATCAGCGTAGAGTTGAATAAACGTTGCATTAGAAAGATACCAAGAAAATGATCATGTTAGGCTATTGTGTGTCATCTAATGTAAATTATGTGCCAGTAGTATTTATATCACGGTGCGCCTGGAAAGAATACGCCGTATTAACGAAAAATGTCACCGGCAAATACGCAAGGGGCTGTGTGTTCAATACTCATCCATGGCAATATCTTTTTCAAAGCTTGGAGAATCAGTTCAGACCGACTTATAAACACAGTAATTGTATTTACATAAGGGGTTTTTCTGTGGAAATCAAACTTTTAGCAATTTAATTTTGATCAGACACATCTCAAAAAATCATCTTGATAGTTGTTTTTGAAGTTGTTCAGGTAATTGCTTTCCATCATGTCTATTTGTTTGCTTTGAAAATGGGTGTAGCAAAAATAACCAACGAATAGATTTGGTTTTATTAGTGCTATTTAAAATTGCCACTTTCAATGTGTGCTTAAGCTCGAGATGTTTGAGTCAGATTCCTAACATCAAAAGGAAAAAGTTTTGCAGACGACTCGTGCCATTAATTATTAGAATAACTCATTATCACCTGTCGTCTGCTTAAACTATTGTTTCGAAATACATATAAGAATTATAACAAGCCTCTCCGGCACTCCGCCAGTTCTAGTCATTTTATGAAATCGATTAGAGAGTTGAAATAGTACAAAAAGTGTTTCAACGGATTAGTTCAGATTTATTGAAAAATGTATGCTACCTCAGTTTGTCAAAAACAATTTAAATTAATATGCCTAATGCATCGCAAGATCATTTACCACTTCATGTTACAGCGCGATGAATACGAGCCTTTTCAAGTTTTACAACTACAAATAACTTTTGGCCACCTGACTATGAAAGCTACAATAAGGTACAAAATTGCATAATCCAAAATTTGTTATTCGATCTTCTTATTATAGATTATTTTACATGAGACAGTTTAACGTTTTTCAATAAACTTGTGCCGACGTATTTAAAAATGTACGCTACCGCAGCTTACAGAGAACTCTTTACAATAAACTGTCTAACGCATTGCAATTTCAATCAGCATTTCATTTCACGGCGCGACGAATATCATTCACTCTAAGTTATACGACTGCAAAAAACGTTTGGCCACGTAACTTTTAAAACTACACTAAGGTACAAAATGGCATAATTCTAAGTTGATTATTAATACTTTTTATTAATGATTTTTCCCACATTATGAATTTTAAACTATGTTAACGCGATCTACTCTTGTTTTTTACTAGTTAGCAAATTTTGGGGTTAACTTACGCAGTATACACTCTGCTGAAAATCAAGCCTCAATAAAATTTAGGTGAGTAAGTTCTTTGTTAACACAGTCAAAAGTCAAAGCAAAAATAGGGTTGTTCAAATGGAATTAAAAGATATTTTACAAATTTCAGTCAAACTATTTAGATTAATCAATAACAATATCGTAAGAAAATACATTTTTAAACCTACTTTTTCATAAATTAAGAATTTGGTCATCGAAGGCTGCAGTACATTTGAAAATTGCAATGCGTTATATTACAACAATATGGAAAATTTGCAGTAATTTTAAAAACTATCGAAAAAGTCAAAATGGCTGTTATAGTTTCATGATTGAGTTATTAAACACGCATGCGTGTTTTAAAAAGTTTCTTCAAAGTCAAGATTACAAGTTTGTTGCGGTAAACCTTTTAGAGCTCACAAAAAGGAGGATAAAACAGTTTTCTCTTATTATATAGAATTCAATCCAATTTGAGATCAGCGTAGAGTTGAATAAACGTTGCATTAGAAAGATACCAAGAAAATGATCATGTTAGGCTATTGTGTGTCATCTAATGTAAATTATGTGCCAGTAGTATTTATATCACGGTGCGCCTGGAAAGAATACGCCGTATTAACGAAAAATGTCACCGGCAAATACGCAAGGGGCTGTGTGTTCAATACTCATCCATGGCAATATCTTTTTCAAAGCTTGGAGAATCAGTTCAGACCGACTTATAAACACAGTAATTGTATTTACATAAGGGGTTTTTCTGTGGAAATCAAACTTTTAGCAATTTAATTTTGATCAGACACATCTCAAAAAATCATCTTGATAGTTGTTTTTGAAGTTGTTCAGGTAATTGCTTTCCATCATGTCTATTTGTTTGCTTTGAAAATGGGTGTAGCAAAAATAACCAACGAATAGATTTGGTTTTATTAGTGCTATTTAAAATTGCCACTTTCAATGTGTGCTTAAGCTCGAGATGTTTGAGTCAGATTCCTAACATCAAAAGGAGAAAGTTTTGCAGACGACTCGTGCCATTAATTATTAGAATAACTCATTATCACCTGTCGTCTGCTTAAACTATTGTTTCGAAATACATATAAGAATTATAACAAGCCTCTCCCGCACTCCGCCAGTTCTAGTCATTTTATGAAATCGATTAGAGAGTTGAAATAGTACAAAAAGTGTTTCAACGGATTAGTTCAGATTTATTGAAAAATGTATGCTACCTCAGTTTGTCGAAAACAATTTAAATTAATATGCCTAATGCATCGCAAGATCATTTACCACTTCATGTTACAGCGCGATGAATACGAGCCTTTTCAAATTTTACAACTACAAATAACTTTTGGCCACCTGACTATGAAAGCTACAATAAGGTACAAAATTGCATAATCCAAAATTTGTTATTCGATCTTCTTATTATAGATTATTTTACATGAGACAGTTTAACGTTTTTCAATAAACTTGTGCAGACGTGTTTAAAAATGTACGCTACCGCAGCTTACAGAGAACTCTTTACAATAAACTGTCTAATGCATTGCAATTTCAATCAGCATTTCATTTCACGGCGCGACGAATATCATTCACTCTAAGTTATACGACTGCAAAAAACTTTTGGCCACGTAACTTTTAAAACTACAATAAGGTGCAAAATGGCATAATTCTAAGTTGATTATTAATACTTTTTATTAATGATTTTTCCCACATTATGAATTTTAAACTATGTTAACGCGATCTACTCTTGTTTTTTACTAGTTAGCAAATTTTGGGGTTAACTTACGCAGTATACACTCTGCTGAAAATCAAGCCTCAATAAAATTTAGGTGAGTAAGTTCTTTGTTAACACAGTCAAAAGTCAAAGCAAAAATAGGGTTGTTCAAATGGAATTAAAAGATATTTTACAAATTTCAGTCAAACTATTTAGATTAATCAATAACAATATCGTAAGAAAATACATTTTTAAACCTACTTTTTCATAAATTAAGAATTTGGTCATCGAAGGCTGCAGTACATTTGAAAATTGCAATGCGTTATATTAAAACAATATGGAAAATTTGCAGTAATTTTAAAAACTATCGAAAAAGTCAAAATGGCTGTTATATTTTCATGATTGAGTTATTAAACACGCATTCGTGTTTTAAAAAGTTTCTTCAAAGTCAAGATTACAAGTTTGTTGCGGTAAACCTTTTAGAGCTCACAAAAAGGAGGATAAAACAGTTTTCTCTTATTATATAGAATTCAATCCAATTTGAGATCAGCGTAGAGTTGAATAAACGTTGCATTAGAAAGATACCAAGAAAATGATCATGTTAGGCTATTGTGTGTCATCTAATGTAAATTATGTGCCAGTAGTATTTATATCACGGTGCGCCTGGAAAGAATACGCCGTATTAACGAAAAATGTCACCGGCAAATACGCAAGGGGCTGTGTGTTCAATACTCATCCATGGCAATATCTTTTTCAAAGCTTGGAGAATCAGTTCAGACCGACTTATAAACACAGTAATTGTATTTACATAAGGGGTTTTTCTGTGGAAATCAAACTTTTAGCAATTTAATTTTGATCAGACACATCTCAAAAAATCATCTTGATAGTTGTTTTTGAAGTTGTTCAGGTAATTGCTTTCCATCATGTCTATTTGTTTGCTTTGAAAATGGGTGTAGCAAAAATAACCAACGAATAGATTTGGTTTTATTAGTGCTATTTAAAATTGCCACTT